>NC_048220.1:88009492-88045414 GCF_002007445.2 Ailuropoda melanoleuca | reverse complement strand
TCCCTCTCTCGCTGGCTGTCTCTATCTCTGTCAAATAAATAAGTAAAATCTTTAAAAAAAAAAAAAAAGAGGTATTTACTTAACTCTGCTTCAGATTCTAATAGAAAGTTATTTCCCACTAGATCATAACTGTTTTAATATGATTAGTTCCTATATGTACATTGTATTGGTATGTGAACATATTCTAACCGACTCATATAAATACATAAAGTAATTTAAATATTTAGAAATATAAATTATATTACTTAACCAGGAATATCATAGACATTGAAATGTTAAATATTAGAATCTGCATTGTGATGAATTCAGTGGTCATGTTTCAAAGGCTTAGGAAGCAGCCCAGCTTTCCCATGCTGTTTTTGGGCTGGGCCAATCAAGTACATTGTTGAAGATTATAATCTTGAATTAGCAAACAATGAGTGAAATTTGAGGATTGCATTTGACTGGCTTTGCAAGTACTTGTATATCTTAAGAGTGTAAGTTTTAAAATAACCTTTTATCCTTCTCATACTCTTACTTTTGTACCTAGTAGTATTTTTGTGTAGTTGTATATGTGAACTTTAGACACATCCGTATTTATATCAGTGAAATCATTGCAACATCAGTTTCAATAAATGAGTAGACTATAATGTAGAAACTTAAAAGATCGTTTTTTAGTCCTTAAAACATCATAATGGGATCCCTGCTCTTAGTATCTGCACACAAATTTATAGACTTGGTGGCTGCTGACCCACTGTGATAAGCTTTGAGTTATCTTTTAAGTAAAATATATTAGATTTGAAATAAAGCATGGCTCAGGCCTAGGCATTATAGAGGTTATGTGCTGAAATTGGGGCTTGCATTCCATATTCTCCCTTCTCAGTTAGGATTTGATTGCATTACGCTAATAAGCTTTAAAATTAAAATCATGTTTTCTGTTTCTTCATGTCCATTTTCTGTGCCCTCTGTAGGGCAAAAAACAAAAATGACCAATGAATGTCATTCCTCTAAGAAGCTCTTTTATAACGCATCCAAGATGCCAGAAACAGCCTTTTCATACCTCCTGAATTGTGGCAGCAAGCAACCGTATAGGAATGCTTTACCTGGCCTTTCTTTTGGTGATGTCTTGCCATTAACTCAGAAATGCATACCATACCTTCACGTAATTGGTTAGATTGCCTGACATCTACTAATGTCTCAAGTTAATAACCATAGAATATTTCAAAAAGGTGGTGCCTGCTTCGTAAAATGTATCTGTGGTTGCTAAAATCTTATTTGGCTTGAAACAACTAAATTTAGTAGACTCTAAAATTGTATATTGTTAGAATATGATGCTTCAAACAAACAAACTATGATTTACTTTCAGTTCTGAAAATATTCAGAAGGATTTGTTATCTCTTGCAGACCTTTCTGCAAACTACTAATGGGATGAACACAATATATCACTTTTATAATAGTGAGCTATTAAAGGCAAGCATAAAGCAGTCTGAAGCCCATAAGTGCTGCCAACAGCTCCTGCTTTAATGAATTCCCTTTTAGATGTCCATTAAATGCTCGTGGCAAATGTACTCATAATGGAAATGGCAAATCTAAATGGGTAGATATGAATAATCCATGGAGTTTAAATTCTGTTTATGATCATCTTCACATTTAGTTTTCAAGACAACGCAGTTTAGTTTTCATTACAGTTTGGAATAAAGAGGACAGGGAGTAATTGATTGCTTCAAGCAGATTAAAATCAATGGTTTTCTTTTCAAAGAACCAGTTCAATGCAGTAATTCCAACTTTAAACATTGATTTAGGGTACTCAACACAAAATGTTTTGTGCTGTGTGAACTTTTATATAGAAAGACTAGTATTAATTTTATTTCCCTATATATCTATATAGTGAAATATAGAGGTTGTTAGTATCATGTGCATGACTTAATAGTGATCTATATTAAGTCATTTTGATATTATTGCAGTCATATAATGAATCAATGAGATTCCCGTCATCACTGTAATACTGTTTGTAACCCATTAGCACAGAGAAATTACAGCCCATCATACATCATTACTGTGATTGAGGCTTTATTACCATATTCTCAAATTGCTTGCTTGCTATAAAACTAAATAGACACAAGACAACTATAGGTGGAGTGTAGACTATGCATTATTGTGCTACAGTAATGAGGGATTATTGTACCATAATGAGGTGAAACTTATGAGGAAAATAAACTTAGCAGTAATAGAAAACTGGAGACTCTTTTTACATTTGTTTTTATTACCTTAAAGGTCAAATATATTTGTTATACTCAGGTTATTGTTTATGTATTACATGAATCATAGCCTTTTGATATTTTGTAAAGATTCCCCCCCCCCAAATGTATCTTCTCAAAGTCTGTAGTCTCATGTACTTGGAATGCTCAGTGCTGGATTCGGAATCTGCATTTTGCCACTTGAGACAGTAGACATTTTACTGCTACTAAGCCTGACATTTTTGTGCTAGGCAATACCGTTTAAACTTTAGGCTATTTTTCAGTACTCTATATATTTTATTAACAGTGTGAATAGGTCAGTAGTCTTCTGGCTCTTCAGTTGAAATAATAAATGTATGAATGCAACAATATTCTAAGCAATGAAGAGAGGTAAAATATGGAACAGTTGCCTGGGGCCTGATTGTAAAAGACTTTTGATGTCTCAAAGAGGGAAATGGAAGAAATATATTGCCTCTATATTAAAGAAAAAAAAATCCCATGACACTAAAACTTGTTAGTTAAATTGTGCATATGTTCATTCTATCCCTGTTGAGTCTTGTTTATGAGTTATAACATTGAGAGCATTATTTAGAACAGTAAAAAGCCCACTGCACTGACTTTTGAGCTAAGAACATTGCTTGGATTCAAGGCTCTCCTTAGTGCTGTGTGGCTTTCTGATCTCAGCCTCATTGTGATTTGGCACCACGACAATTTAAATAGCAAATAACAATATAAAATAAAAAACAGAAGGTGGCGTAAGATATATTCATGATTATAAAGCACTTCACATATAAATTCTTAGCCAAAGCAGTAATAACCAACTGCGAAGTTAGAAATGGCAGCATATTCTCCAAAAGACTAAAAGAGATAACCTGTTCTCAGTTTATAGTATCCTTACAAGTCACTTAGGCATTACTCTTAGGCTTATCATGTTATAATTACCACCCCCTTTGTAAATTGTTTTTTAATTTATAATGTATATGATGTTTGCAATGGCATAAAACCTGAACACTTGTCACAGTGTGTCTTGACAACAGTGGGAGGTGCTGCCTAAAAGGAGAGTTCAGAATTGGCCAAAGGGCTATAGACCTAAAGTAGTCCTCAGCCAGCTCTTCACTGGTACCTTCTGAAAATGCTAGAAGCTGTAAGACCTCCTACCTAACCAGCTGCATTCCTTACTTCCAGAGTATGCAGCCATTCTGAGCCATATGAATATCTTTGTGACTTTCTCATAATTCACTTCATCACTTCTTGGGAGCACTTTCCATGTTAAAAACAAGCAGAGGGAGCAATGCAAAAGCAAAATGCTGGGAATAATAGAGAGAGGCAAAGTTTAGACTTTAGAAGGAGGTCATTTGAATGTTTAAAATCATCTCTGACTCATATTATACTTAATCTAATTTCAAGTAGGATTTGAAGTTGTATTAAATTTGTTACCTGCCTCAAAATCTTTGGGGGAACAGGGAAGAACAAGAATAAAACAAATTATTTTTGTTGCTTTTAATAGTCTAGCTGGAACGATCGTATTAATAAAAATAATAACAAACAAAAAATAAGCAATAAATGCTAAGAAGAAAATAAAATAGGATATAGAGGATAGGGAGTGCTGGGTGGGATTATTTTATATAGGATATTTATAGAAGGCCTTTCTAATGAGATGACATTTTAGGAAAGATCTGAATAAAGTCTAAAACCAGTCATAATGGGACCTGTGGTAAAAATGTACCAGAAACAGTGAATACAAAGGTTCTGACACAAGAGCTTATTTGGTGTATTTGCAAAACAGCAAGGATACTGTAGCCCAGCAAAGTAAATAAGAGGGGTGGGGGAAGGAAATTAAAAATAATGTCTTACTAATTTTCAAGATTCATAATGAATTCAACACCATTAAAGATTTTTTTATTTGGTGACTTTTTTTGCCAGTGGAAAGGTCATTCAAACTCAGATGATCCAGTAACTTTCTTAACTTATTGTAAATGACCTAATTTTTAACTATTTAAATGTAGAAAGTTTTAATATATTCACCCCATCATGTATATCTTTTTATGGGGCTTTAGATTATTGTTTTTGATAAGCAGAAAGTCTCAGAGTGTAAGCCATGGACTTTTCTATATATTTTTAGAACTTTATAATTTAGGAATGCTTGCACTTTTACTGCTGATCTAGATAGGCTTGCAGTTTATTTCTAGCACTCAGTGAAAACAAACAATTTTTCATTTAATGGCCCTTCCAAAGCAATCCATAGGTCCATGAAAGCTTGTGAAGTCTTGCTATTTTATTGATTTGAGTTACTGACAAGTGGAAATAGATGAGATCTAGAGTTGGGGGAATCTTTCATTCTGTAAAAGGGGTCCTTGAATTGAAAAAAGTTTTGAGAACTAGTTGCCTTCTTCTAAGGCAGAAGGTGAGGAACAGAGGAACCAGACATGGGAAAACTGAGGTAAAAAGAAGACCTGAAGAGAAGTCTGAGGTTCCAAGAGAGAGAAGCAGCTAAAAATGTATAAAAGTTAAGTTTGACACAGAGAAGAGGAAGCTGCTGAAGGAGGAGTTCTTCCTAGTTGCAAGCTACATTTGTTATGTAGTGCTATGTAACAGATTACCCTCAGATTTAGGAACAAATGTATTTTATTGCACACAGTTCCTGAGGGACAGGAGTTTGGGAGCAGTGTAGTAGAGTGGTTCTGGCCTAGGTTCTGGCATGAAGTTAGTTAAGATGTTCAGTTGGAGCTATGGTCTCTGCTCACTTGACTGGGGTTGGAGGATCAGCTTGTAGAATGACTTGCTCTTGGCTGTTGATAGGAGGCCTCATCAGTTCCTTGCTGGTTGTTGACATGAGGCCTCACTTCCTTGCCATATGAAGCTCTCCAAAGGGCTGCTTGATTGTCTTTCAGACATGGCAGCTAACTTCCCCAAAGTGAGTGATTCGAGAGAGAGCAAGGAACGAGCCACTACACTTTTTTAGGACCTACTCTTGGAAGTGACAGACTGTCACTTCTGCTATATTCTTTCGGTTAGAAGTGAGCCACTAAGTTCAGCCCACACTCAAGGGAGTGGAATCAAGCTCTACCTCTTAAAAAGAGGGATATCAAAGAATGTATGGACGTATTTTAAAACACTTAACCCATACCAGCGTCAGCCCAGCTGATCTATATGGAGGCTGTAACCTGGTGCTCTTGACCCATAGTCTAGAATTAGGAGGAAATGTAGACAGTCCTCCTTAAGTCTTGTTAGCTCTCCCTCTCCCAGTCCTAGAGTGTGGGTTTTCCTGGACTTTTATTTCCTCAGCCTTGTGTCACTATTGAGCCGTAGGATCTCATGGAGTAAGTCTGACTGAAAGGAGTCTAAGGCCTAAGTTGGAGACTTTGCAGCTCGTGTGTAGTCTAGGCTACTTTATTATGACCCTAATAGAGATTTATGGCCAGAGCTCCAGTTAAAAGAGTGATAATGTCTGGCTACGCACTTTGCATTGTCTCCCTATGAAACTTGTGATCATGGAGGTGCTTAGAGTTTTGAGGTTCAGGAGCCCATCTAACAGGGACCATATTCATGTAATTACTAAATACTGTTATGAATCGAAGGGCTTATACCTTCTAACTGACGGATTAATGGATGGAGAGAAGGATGGCAAGACGTAATAACGTAAAATATAGCAAATTTAATTATAAAATGTAGATGATGGATATATGGCTGTTCACTGTACTGTTCTTTAAACTTTTCTGTATGTTGAAAATTCTCATAATAAACTGTTGGAGGAATAAAACTTTTATTCTCTAACACTACTCCTAGCTATTGGTCTTCCAAATGAGTGTCCGCCTATAGTGTCAAAGAATTGATAGCTTTTTATCTCCAACCTGGACAACATTATACAGGTTACTGTTAATAGCTGGTATCTTGGCAAGTTTAATAACATCTAGCTCTTTCTTTCTATATAATGTGATTTCTGTGATAGGGAAGCAGTGATTACAGCTCTGGCATCCTCCTGTATATTAAAGGGCCTGAAACATAACATATCACATAACATATTTGAACAGAATATCCATTATATAATAGCAGCTACCAATTACTTAGTGGCCGCTGTTGTTCCAGGCACCATATTAGATACTTCTGTTATCACCTTAATCCGTATAAAGATCCAAAACTGCAGGAAATTACAGATGAGGAGACGATCCTGCGGTACTTCTGCCTCTTACTGTGGTCCTTAGAAAAGTCTCTGTAGTATTGAAAATCACTACCCTGTATGTAGTTTTAGATTCTAGTGTGTGATTATTAACCCTTACTATAGTCTATGAGAAATGCCTACATATTTGCAGTGGACTGTCATAGCGCCTTATCATTTCTTATACCTCCCGTGGCTCATTTGTAGTTGGATTGTGTGATTAAAAGACCCATGACACTTGGAATCAGAAAGCTGTTTTAGGGCCTAGCCGCATCTCTTAAAAGCTTTGTATCCATATAGGGAATGTAAGTGAAGGATATATAGGAATTCTTCATAACTATTTTTGCAGTTATTCTGTAAGTCTAAAGTAATTTTAGATAACAGAAAATAAATAGCTTTGTCACATCTCTGAGCGGTAGTGTGCTAATTTTGAAAATAGGGAGATCTATACCTAATAAAAATAACAAAAGAATATTGAAAACCTAAAATGTGACTGTAATTAATATATCTCATACAACTTTCAGCTGTATTATACTCAATAATTTTCATGCATAGTTAAATGCACAATATGTGTTCATTGAGAATCGCAATATGATCTTGTAAGAAAATTCTTAATCTTGGGGTACCTGGCTAACTGGATTTAAATCTTTATTCTCCCACTGGATGGTCTTGAGCCATTGACTATGTACTGTCATGCTTCAGTTTTTCCTACAATGGTATGAAATCGTGGTAAACATTCAATATCTAAAGGCATTTGAGTTATCCCTTAGAAAGCTATTATAAAAATTTAAGGTTAAATTATGTGGTATTTAGTAAGCAGTGATCCATTTCAGTAATTGATGTCACCCATTTACTTCTTTTGTATATTATGGTTCCTCAGTTTTTCTGAACCATCACTGGGCACAGAGCAACATATCTCCCAAAACAAAGAAGGCTAACTACCACCACCCCCTTCACAATTTAACTTGTGATAAAATATGAAAATATATTATTCGTTGAAGGAAGTCCTGTATGTACCAGTTGAAATAAGTTTTTGAAATACATCACTCTAGGCAGATGCTATACTTAAATATTATTATTTTCAGAGTTAATCAAATATTTGTGGTAAAAAAAAAAGATGATTAATTAATGCTGGTGAGTGTTTGGATCAAAGAGGAATCCTCCCTTTGCTAATATTTTGAGGATGGTCAGGAACGTCATGAGTGATTTTACCACCACAGCACTCACGTTTGAATCATCTTTGGATTAAAAGGTTCTAACTAGTGTCCTCTTCACATTGCTTTTTTAATTGTAACAATAAATCAAAAACATGTAAAATTACAGAGTTAAATGTTTTCTACAAACCATTTAATGATTGTAATAACCCACTCCAGAGGGGGGCATCATCTTTTGGTCAGGGAAACCAAAATCACAGAAAGACCCCTGCTCTTAAATTCGTGCTTTGTGTGAAGGGAGCGTATGTTACAGATGTTTGGAGATACAGTAACATAAAGCCTTTTCTGTAGTATTTTAAAAGAGGATATAGTAATTTGCTTAAAGTAAATTAGCAATAAGAAAGTACTTAATGGGCACAAAAGTAGATGAATATGGGACTTCAGAAAGAGATATAGCTGATGCTACATATTGACTAGTGACTGCTTTCCTGTACTTAAACAATTTGTACCATGCAAACATCGACCTCTATCAAACAACTGACTACAGTATTTTCATGCAGATGTTCCTGTAATTACTTGGTAACAAGTAAATCTTTTCAAGGCAAATATGTTAAAATGAAGTATTATTCTTTAAATAAAAACCCTAAAATCACTCTCTTCTTGCTTAAAATAATTTATTCTGAAGATTCTGGGAATATACCTAGGGTAGGATAGTGGTTTCAGACTGACTTATAATCAACGGTTTCTTAAATGAAATATTGCACAGAAGCAAATGACTCTGACTGGAATGAAGATGCGGGATTTTCAGGGTGCCGGATGTTCCAATGGCTCAGTTCTTATTCTCTCTTTCTGGTGCCCTAAAATGTCTCTGTGGCATCCTAAGCCTCTCAGGAGTACATTTTGAGAACTGTGGACATATGTAGGAATTTGTAATTCATAGGCCATATGCTATTCTTTTGGCTCTTGGACAACTCTGCCCTTGTATCCTATTAGATCACGTAGGCTACCAGCAGCACTGTAGTTGTTCAACAGGAATATGTTTATTGAATGTACAAGTGATTGTTAGTCAGCATGTTTGTCTAATCGGCACTGATAATTAGCTATGTGATCTAGGCTTAGACACTTTCTTTTTATGTATATGAGAGAGAATTGGGTTAGGTCAAATCAGAAGCTCCTTCCAAGAATTTGAGATTCTGTCACTCAATGGAGAGTCTAGAACTTTTCCTTTTATAAGGTAGAAAACAAGTCTTAGCCATAGTCCATAACTCTGAGGGATTTAAACTTGGATTAGCAAGATAAACTTACTCAACATAAAACAATTAGAAAACACCTATTTAACACCATATTAATAAATTGCTTTAGACTTTAACAGACAAAATTATAAAGAGATAAATGTATATAGAAAGGATCTGTTTTAAAATCTTTAGATTAAAAAAAGTCTCTGGGATTTCTTCTAATTTAGGTAAAGTAGCAAAGTTATAGGCATTTCCTTCTAAGAATTAGAAATCAATCCTATTGCTCTATTAGGATCTTAAATATGGTCTTTTAACAGGTGTAGGAAGATGTTATTTTTCTTCTCATGCTAGCTATAAATAAATATTAATAATATGATATTTTTATCTGAATGCCTCATGTGAAATCTGTATTTTTAGAAATTTAATGAGTAACACTGTGACTTTAGCAGTTCCTATAAATTCAGTTGACTTGAACATTAAGATTAAAGTGACAAACTTTTCCTAATTTTTTATGAGTACAAATTTTATTTTCTTAGGTCCATTTTTCAAATGAATTCTTACTATAACTTTAAGATCACATAGATATATTTTAGCATATTAAAGAAATAGTTTAGTAATTATTTTTATGTTAAAATTTTATCTTACCAGCAAAGTTAAGTCATTAAGGCTTATTTTTCCTTTTGTAATAATAAACCAAACCATTATAAAATTTGTAGAGAATTTTATATTTATTTGATATTTGACTATAATACCAGAATTGGTTTTGCTTTGCTCACAAAGGTAAAGAGAAATCCAAATTTACTCATAATAAAAGTATTAGAGAAACTGTCAATAAATTTACTGTTATAATTGAATCATATGATATCTAAATTGTTGATAATATGATCTGCTCGTTAAACAATAGTGTCTGGAGAAAATGATGGATTAATTGACTGATGGCTAAAGTTTCCCTCAAATATAATGGTTTACCCAGTTTGATTTGATTTGTGTAAAATAACTTTCTCTAATAAACAATTTGCTCAGAGGCAATAGAAGAAATGAATGGTTATCAAACCAAACTTAATTAGTCTATCCTAGATTGATATTACTTGGGGAGTCTTCGTTTTAATTGTGGAGGGCTGGATACAAAGAGTTTGGTTCATTATTTTTTCCTGTATAAACACTATTGTGTAACTACCTATGGAATAATAACATGTGAATTCATTTTAATAAATGCTTGTAAAGTGAATTAGCTAATTATGCCAGGCTAAAAATGATTCCTTTAATTATTTTGGATATTTAACTGGTACTTCAATTTTATTATTGTTAGTCTGTAAATGTGATTTGTATTAGCTCTGCCAAACTAATTATAATGTATAACTTAACAAACAATTTGAACAGTTTTGTAATGCTTATAATGTTCTCTTGTGTAAGAGAAAACCTTATTTCTAGTTTGCATGAAGATAAAGGTTTAACACAAATTCAGAGCAAAAGAAGGGCAATTTATGTGTAAACAGAGAATAAAAACCTCTCAATATCCAGTGTGGTGACCGCCATAATTACATGTATGAGAAAAATGAACAGATTTCATTCAGGAGAAGATAAAACCAGTGATTCACTAGTTTATCTTAAGATGGTGTTCCGTTGGCACTTGAAGACAAGGTGTAGAGTAAGAGATTTGATTAGTTCTTATTTTATGAGTTAGAAGTGTCTTCTATTTGCCCTTAGTATAGATAGAAGAACTCAGTCTACATTCTCAAACAGGAAGATTTATATTCATAACTCATTGTGGATGTCAGAAACAATATGCTTCTTAATCACTTTCACTTAGATTAATTCTAATTGTTTTTGAATCAGAAATGAAGAGAACAAAGGCTTTAGTAGTAAAAAATATAGCATTCTAATTTAGTCTTTGTGGGAAAAAAGCAAAATAACCTCCACAAGAGTATGCAATCTAAAACATTCTTCTTTTTAAAATTAATACACAATAAAATTCACTTTTTAATTTTTGAGGGGTATACGGTAGTATGAGTTTTAACCCAAGTATAGATTCATGTAACCACTACCACAATCAAGATAGGAAATAGTTCTATCACCAAAAAAACAAAACAAAACTTCCCTCATGCTGCCACATCCTCCCCCATCCCTCACCCCTAGCAACCACTGATCTGTTCCCACTCGCTATTGTTTTGCTTTTTTCCAGAATGTTCTATAAATGGAGTCATACAGTATTTGACCTTTTGAAATTAGCATCTTTGACTTAACATAATGCCTTTGAAATTAAACCATGTTTTTGTAATATCAGTAATTTGTTTCCTGCCTACCCCTCCCCAAATTGAATATAGAAGCACCAGTATTGGCTTGTTCAGTTAATAATATAATTGATCTTCCCATAGGGAAACTTAGTTTCTCCTTCAGCATATCCCCACAATAACTAGAACTTGATTTTTGCTCTTATTCACACATTCAGTTCTGCCTTTTTAATGTCTGCATTCTAATTTTACCATACTTTGTTCGACCTGTCTTCAACATAGATGTGTAGTTTTGTTTTTTTTTAATATTGCATTTAATGCTGCAGTAATTATTCTTGGGCATATCTTTTCTGCACATATATCTTCCAATAACTCCTAGGAATGAAGTTGTTAGGTAAAAAAATAAACACAAAAAATTTGTATGGATTGCAATTTGTCTTCCAAAATGTTGAACCAATTTGTACACATTCTTACTTTGCCATCATTATCTTTCTTTGTATTCTTTGCAAGTCTAGTTAATTGAAAATATCTTACTTTTATTTTAAGTTGTATTTCATTAAACATTAGAGCAATTGAACTCAATATTAAGTTGTCAGTTGTCTCCAATTTGACCTATATACTTTATAGATTTGGATATAAGTCCTTTGTTAGATATGTGATTAACAAATATTTTCTTTCATTATATAGCTTGTCTTTTCATTTTCTTAACGGTGTCCATTAAAGAGCTAAAGTTTTGTTTTTTTTTTTTTTTAAGATTTTATTCATTTATGTGACAGAGAGACAGCCAGCGAGAGAGGGAACACAGCAGGGGAGAGGGAAGAGGAAGAAGCAGGCTCCCAGCCGAGGAGCCCGATGTGGGACTCGATCCCGGAACCCCGGGATCACGCCCTGAGCCGAAGGCAGTCGCTTTAACGACTGCGCTACCCAGGCGCCCCAAGAGCTAAAGTTTTTAACTGTGATGAAATCTAATGCCAATTTTTTGTTAATGGATCATGCTTTTGGTGTCATTCATAGTTAAATGAGCAATGTATGAGAACTATTAGCCTAATTCCAGGACACAAAGATAGTGTTTCAAAAGTTGTATAGTTTTGTGTATGTCTTTGATATATCTTTTATCCTTTTTCTTAAACCTATCCTTAAATATAAATGTATCTTTACATTTAATGTGGGTTCTAGACAACATATCATTTGGTCTTATATTTTTATCCATTCTCACAGTCTCTGTCTTTTAATAGGTATATTGAAACCATTTATATTTAGTTATGATTGATATTTGGATTTATATCTGCCCTCTTCTTCCTTTCTGTTTGTTCCCTCTTTTCATTTCTGCTTCTTTCTTGCCTCCTTTTAGATTAAATATTTATAGTATTCTATTTATCTGTTGAGTTTTTTACTGTTTCTCTTCAAATGGTTTTTTTTTTCATGGTTGCTGTAGGAATTATAATATACATATTTAACTTAAAACAGTCTGTTTAGCATTAATATTGTATCACTTAAAGTGGAACATAGGTCCCTTTATCCTCCACTCTCAACATTGTAGTTGCATAATGTATTACATCAACTTACATTGAAAACCCCTCAGATAATGTTAGAACTTTTGCTTTACATATTTTGTAGAAATAAAGAGGAAAATGACATTCTGTTTTATTTATTTAGATATGTACTCTTTCTGTTTCTCTTCTTTCGTTCCTGATATTCTAAGTTTTTCTCTCATATCATTTTCCTTCTGTCCAAAGCCTTCCTTTAGCGTTTCTTACAGAGCAGATCTACTGACAATGAATTCTCTTAGTGTTCCATCATCTAGGAATGTCCTTATTTAACCTTTATTCATGAAGGAATTTTTTCTCTGAATATAGAATTCTGGGTTGAAAGTTCTTTCAGCGCTTTAAAAATGTTGTCCTACTTTCATCCAACTGCATGGTTTCCACAGTCATTCGAATTCTTATTCCCCAGTAAGTTATGGGCTCTTTTTCTCCAGCTGCCTTCAGGATTTCTTTTTTTTTTTTTTTTGCCTTTGGTTTTCATCAGTTTGGTTATAATTGTATGGGCATGAGTTTCTTCATGTTTATTCTTCAAGAATCTATAGTTCCATGCTTTTTGCCAAATTTAAGAAGTTGTCAGTAATTATTTTTTTTCTTTCCTTTTTCATTGAGGTAAAAAATCATGTGACACACAGTTAAGTATTTTAAAGTGTACCATTCAGTGTCATTTAATACATTCACAGTGTTGTTCATACACCACCTCTCTGTAGTTCCAAATATTTTTGATCACCTCAGAAAAATACTTCGTACCCATTAATCAGTCATATTCATTCTCCCCTCTCCCATCCGCTGGGCAAGAATACCATCTACTCTCTGTCTCTGGACTTGCCTGCCTGTTCTGGTTATTTTATATGAAAAGAATCATGCAGTATGTGACCTTTTGTGGCTGGTGTCTTTTACTTAGCATAATATTTTGTTTTGTTTTGGTACTTTCAAGTATTTATTAAATTCCAGTTAGTTAACATACAGTGTAATATTAGTTTCAGATGTGGAATTTAGTGACTCATCATTTACATGTAACACCCAGTGCTCATCACAACAGGTGCCCTTCTTAATACCCATCACCCATCTACACCATCTCACACCCACCTCCCTCCATCAACCCTGTTTGTTCTCTATCTTAACGAGTCTGTTTTATGATTTACCTCCTTTTTTCCCCCTATGTTCATGTGTTTTGTTTCTTAAATTCCACATCTGAATGAAATCATGGTATTTGTCTCTCTCTGACTGACATTTCACTTAGTATAATACTTTCAAGGCTCATCCAAGTTGTAGGATGTATCAGTACTTCATTTCTTTTTATGGCTGAATAATATTTCATTTTATGGACATACCATGATTTGTTTATCTCTCATCAGTTGATGGGCATTTAGATTGTTTCCTACCTTCGGCTATTATAAATAACACTGCTATAAATGTTCTTGTACAAGTTTCTGTGTGGACATACATTTTTATTTCTCTTTGGTATATATATAGGAGTGGAGTTGCTAAATCATATGGTAATTCTATGTTTAACTTTTTGAGTTACCATTAAACTGCTTTCCACAATGGCTGGACCATTGTACATTCCTACCAACAATGTACAAGGGTTTCTGTTTCTCCACATTCTCATTAACACTTTTTATTTTCTGGTGGTTTGTGTGTATATATATACACATATATGTATGTGTATGTGTGTGTGTGTGTGTGTATAATTATATATAAATATGTAACTATATATAGTGTATGTGAATTGATAACTCATTGTGGTTTTGATTTGTATTTCCTTAATGGCAAATGATGTGGAACATATTTTCATATGCTTCAGAGAAGTATCTATTCAAGTCTTATATCCATTTATTAAGTTGGGCTGTTTGTCCTTTTCTTGTTGAGTTGTAAGAATTCTTTATATAGTCTTGATATTAAACCCTTATCAGATATATGATTTGAGGAGCACCTGGGTGGCTCAGTCAGTTAAGTGTCTGCCTTTGGCCCAGGTCATGATCCCAGGGTCCTGGGATCGAGCCCTGCATTGGTCTCTCTGCTCAGCAGGGTGCCTGCTTCTCCCTCTCCGCCTGCTGCTCCCCCTGCTTGTGCATACACTGTCTCCCTGTCAAATAAATAAATTAAATTAAAGATTTTTAAAAAATTTTTTTAAAGATTATTTTGATTTGCAAATATGTTCTCCCTTTCTGTAGGTTGTCTTTTCACTTTCTTGATGATGTCCTTGAAGGAAAAAGTTCTTAATTTTGTTGTCTGATTTATCTATTTGTTCTTTTGTTGCTCATGCTTTTGTGTGAAATCTAATAATACATTGCCAAATCTGGGGCCTTAAATATTTAGTCCCATGTTTTCTCATGATTGCATAGTTTTAGCTCTTATACCTAGCTGGTTGATCCATTTTGACTTAATTTTTGTGTATGGTATGAGATAAGGGGTCCTCCTTTATTCTTTTGCATATGGTTAGTGTGTATCTTAGTACCATTTGTTGCAAATACTATTCTTTCTCCCTTGAATGGTGTTAGCACACTTACCAAAAATCAGCTCTCTGTAGATTTTTGGGTTTATTTGTGATTCTCAATTCTAATTCCTTGGTCTGTGCTATCATCTGATCATTTGTGTCCCCCCAGAATTCGTATGTTGAAATTCTAATTCCAAACAGTGGTGATATCAGTAGGTGGGGCCTTTGGGAAGTATTTAAAGGCCTTTGCAAAGCACTTAAGTTGTGATGGTAGAGCCATCGTGAATAGAATTAATGCCTATTAAAAGAGACTGCAGTGAGATCCCTAACCCCTTCTGCCGTATGAAGATACAACAAGAACCCTGCATTCTGGAAGAGAGCCCTCACCCAACCATGCTGGCACCCTAATATTGGACTCCCAGTCTCCAAAACTGTGAGAAATTACTTTCCATTGTTTATAAGTTACCCAGTCTGTAGTCTTTTTTTATAGAAGCCTGATGGACTATGGCTATATTTCTACCCTTATCCAGTACTATACTGTTCTGATTACTATAGCTTTGTAGTAAGTTTTGAAATCAGGAAGTGTGACTCCTCCAACTTTGTTTTTCAATATTGTTTTGGCTATTCAGAATCTTTTGCAATCCCATATGGATTTGAAGATCATCTTTTCCACTTCTGCAAGCAAAAAACAAAAAACAGGCAGTTGGATTTTTGATAGAGATTTGAATCTGTAAATCATTTTTGGGAGTACTTCCATCTTAATAATATTAAGTCTTTTGATGCATTAACGTGGAATTCTTTCCATTTAATTAGGTCTTAAATTTCTTTCAGCATTGCCTTGTAATCTTCAGTGTACAAATATTTCATCTCCGGTTAAATTGACTCCTAGATATTCTTTGGGATGTTATTGTAAATGGAATTGTTTTCCTTCTCTTCTTGAATTGTTCATTGCTGATGTGTAGAAACTTAACTCATTTTTGTGTGTTGATTGTGTATCCTGCTAATTTGCTGAATTCGTTTATTATCTTTAGCTGATTTTCTGGACTTTTGGAGATTTTCTACGTAAAGAATTGTGTCATCTGTTAGTAGATATAATTTTATTTTTTCCTTTGCAATTTGTATAGCTTTAATTTCTTTTTCTTACCTAATTGCTCTAGGTAGCATTTCCAGTAGAGTGTTGAATAGCAGTAGAGAAATAGGCATCCCCGTTTTGTTCCTGATCTTAGAGAAAATGCTTTCAGTCTTTACCATTGAGTACTATATTAACTATTTACTGCTTCGATTCCATCAGTGTTTGCTTCATATATTTTAGAGCTGTTGTATGTGTATATGTTTATGATTTTTGTATTTTCTTATTGATTTTACCCTCCATTCAATATAAAATATTTTTCTTTGTCTCTTATAACAACTTTTTATTTAAAATCTATTTTGTCTGATATTAATGTAACTATCTTTTAGTTACTGTTTGTATGGAATATGTTTCTTTGTACTTCCACTTTCAGTCTGTTTGTGTCTTTGGGTCTAAAGTGAATCTTCTGTAACCAGCATGTGGTTGGATCTTTTTTTTTTTTCCCATTCTGCCAAATTCTTTTAATTGATGAGCTTAATCTATTCACATTTAAATTTATTTCTAATAATCAGAGACTTAGTTCTGCCATTTTGCTGTTTGTTTTCTATATATCTTTTATCTTTTTTGTTTCTCTGTTCCTCCCATACTGCCTTCTTATGTATTTGATTTTCTATTGCCAATTTTTTTAGTTATTTTCTTAGTGATTACCATGAGGATTACAGTTAGCATCCTGAATTTATAACAGTTAGTTTTCATTGATACCAAGTTAGCTTCAAGCATACATGAACTCTGCTTCTGTCTCCCGCCCTTTAGGTTATTACTGTCACAAATTACTCAAAATCTGTAGAGTGTGTCCCCATTCCTATGGATTTACCATTGTTTTTTAGTCATGGCATTTTAAATCATACAGAAAACAAAAAGAATTACAAACTGAAAATACCATGATACTAGCTTTTATATTCCTATGTAATTGCCTTTACCAGAGAGCTCCATTTCTTCATATAGCTTTGAGTTGTGGTCTGTAATCCTTTTATTTCAGCCGGAAGGAATTCCTTTAGTTAGGGCCAGTCTCCTGTGATGACTTCCTTAGCTTTTTATTTTTTTAAAGCTGGGAGTATCTTAATTTCTCCTTCATTTTATAAGGACAGTTTTGCTGAATATAGAATTCTTGTTGGCAGCTTTTTTCTTTCAGCATTTAGAATATGATTCCACTGCCTTCTGGCCTCCATGGATTCTGGTGAGAAATCAGATGTTAATCTTATCGAGGCTCCCTTGTCTGTAACAAGTCGTTTTCTCTTACTGTGTCTTCTGACAGGTTCATTATAAAGTGTCTTAATGTAGATCTGTTAGTTTATCATGCTTTAAAGTCATTGACCTTTTTGGATATGTGAATTCATGTCTTTCATCGAATGTTAGAAGTTTTTTGCTGTTGTTTCCTCTAATATTTTTTTCTGCCTTTTTTTTCTTTTTTCATTCTGGGACTCTCACAATGTGTGTGTTGATATGCATGATAGTTTTTCATAGGTCCCTTAGACACTGTACATTTCTCTTCATTCTTTTTCTTTCTCCTTCTCATACTGAATACTTTCAGTTGCCCTTTTCGCAATTTTACCATGTCTTTCATCTGCCTGCTCAGATCTGCTGTTGAATGAACTATTCTAGTGGTATTTTTTAATTTCAGTATTGTACTTTTCAGCTCCAGAATTTTTATTTTGTTCTTTTTTGTAATTTCCAGTTTTTAAATTAATAGTCCTACTTACTTACAGCATTCTTCTGATTCTTTTAGTTTTTTTTAATTCATGCTTTCCTTTAGCTCTTTGAATGTATTTAAGACAGTTACTTCAAGTCTTTGTCTAGTAAGTCCAATGAATGGACTTCCCTCAGAGATTATTTTTGTCAATTAATTTTTTTCTGTGAGTAGGCCATCATCACCTGTTTCTTTGTATGCTTTGTAATGTTGTTTTTTTTATATAAAGGACTGAACACATTGAATATTGTAATGTGCTAACTCTGGAAACCAGATTCTCTTCCCTCACCAGAGGTTGCTATTGTTGCTTATTAAAGGCTGCAGTTGTTCATTTGTGTAGTGACTTTTTCAAATTATTTTTGCAATGACTATTCCTTGTTGTGTGTGGTCACTGAAGTCTCTGTTCTGTTATCTCCATTGCCAGCCAGTGACCTGACAGATTTACTTGAATACCAGGATCTAGTAGGATAAAAGGTAGGAAATAGGTGTTTTGTTTCTCTAAATTCTTTCAACAGAGACCATCCAGGAATTTGCTTCTAATTGAGGCTGAAACAATGGCTAGCCTCTGTGCTGGCCCCCTCAATGAAACATACAAGCCCAATTTTTAGTAGACAGGGTCTTTATTGCCCATTGGGGAAATAGAAAGGTGCACTAGGAATAACCTCTGTCCCCATAGCTGCCCGCCACAGGTCTGGGGGTGTGATGTGATAGCTGCTATGCAAAATGCTAAAAGTTACCAGCTTCATTTTTGTTAGAAACTTACCTGAATACCAGAAGTATTCAACTAGACTCTAGGGTTCTGAAACAGTTGAATATGATAGTACTTTTTTTTTTTGGTGGGGGGAGGGGTAAAGGAGGAGGGGCAGAGAATCTAAAGTGGGCTCCATGCCCAGTGGGGAGTCTGATGCAGGGCTTGATCTCACAACCCTGAGATCATGACCTGAGCCAAAATTAAAAGACACTTAACTGACTGAGCCATCCAGATGCCCAAGAATCTGACAGTTCTTGACAACTCAGTAGTTGTTTCAGTGAAGGGACCAATTCCCGGGGCTTTCTACTCTGCCATTTTTCTGTGACATTTATCTTAAAATGTTTTTTCTGCATCACACTCTTTGTCTTCTCCTCCCAAACTCCAGTGAGCCATAGAGGCCTGTGTGAACTTTTGTTATTTTCCGTCAGGTCCTTGAGACTCTGTTAATTGTGTTTTTTCCTATCCTGTTTAAATTGGATAATTTCTATTTATCTTCACTTTTCACTGAACCTTTCCTCCATCACTTCCATTCTGCTATTGAACCCACCAGTGAATTTTTAATTTCATGGAAATTTCCACTTCTAAATTTTTCCATTTGGTTCTTTGTTGTTTTAATGAAAATTTCTATCTTTCAATTTAAGAATGTTCTTCCCTACTTTTTGGAGCATGGTTGTAATATCTACGTTACAGTCATAATTCTAACATCCATGTCATCTCAGGGTTATAGTCACTGATTTTCTTTTCACTTGAGATTTGAGATTTTCCTGTTTCTTTATATGAGAGGCGATTTCAGATTGGATCCTGGACATTTTGAATATTATGTGATAAGATTCTGGGTCTTGTTTAAAACCTTAGCAGAATGTCACCTTCTTATTTTAACAGACATCTGACCTTGTTAGATTCAGGATGGACTCTAACCCTTCTTTTATGGGCTATAGTTCCAATGTCAGTTTAATTTTCAGAGGCTATGCAGTACCATTAAAATCTGTCCTGTGTCTGTGCAACCCAATGGCATATTTATTTCCTGGTCTGATCAAGCCCAGTAAAGTTCTCAAAGCTTTGGTGTGCTGTGTAGTGTTAGATTTACACATGTGCAGATTATTATTGAACTCAGGTGTTCACATATCACTTAATGGGATGGCTTTTTGAACTCCCTCCTTCTTGCAATATCCTGGGAACTTTACTCTTCTCTGGGGCTCCTTTTTAATAGTTCTCTGGCCTGAGAAGGCTTTCGTTCTGCTGTGCCACGTATGTCCTGTAACTGTGTCTGAATCCAGGGCCAAGAGGCAGGAGAACAAAGAAAAAAAAACAATGGAAATTTGTCCTGCCCTCTTAAGACCACAGCTCCTCTGGTCAGAGAGGACTTTTAGGTGTCCACCCAGCCTTCATGCTGCTGTTTCACCATGGGATTCTCTGGGTACAAAAGCAGAGAGAATGAATAAAAGAAATACAGGGGATTTCCCCACTTTCACTGAGCTTTATGAGTCTGCCACCTACTTCTTGGGCCAAAGAGTGAAGGCTTCTCTTGAAGTTCTTTCTTTACAGTCCCAGTACAGAATTCTAGGTTTTAAGGCACCTTTGAGTCTAGACTGGGCAATATTGAAGGAAAAGATAGTGGGAAACTTACCACTGGTTTGGTCGTACTTTGAATTATATGGCCCCTCCTCTATCTGCCCACTGTCTTTCACTTTCAAAGTCTTCAGATAGCTTCTCCATGCTTTCTACACATAATAGATGTTATTTATTTCATCTTTCTGAGATTGAGAACCTCCCCAAACCTTTCTTACTGCTAAGCTATATGCCTTCATGCTCTAGAAGAAACACAGTTGATTTTTCCAGACTGTTTGGCACATAATATGTGCCCAATTAAGTATTTACCGACTGATTATTCTACCTGGTTGTTAAGAGCCTGGGCCATTACCAAAATAATAGATTTGTCTGCAGTTTCAGTTAAGTGTGCGTCAACAAAACAGGATGTAGTGATACTGTAATAAGGATGTATGGTGATGGTAGCTATGCTTGTGAACAGAGCATAATGTAAAAACTTGTCCAGTCACTGTGTTATACATCTGAAACTAATGGAACATTGTGTGTTAACTATACTCAAAAGTTTTTAAGTGTATTATTCTAACTGGAATTAAAATAAAAACTTGGAGAAACATAAAACTATATTATGAGCAGAAGACAGGTGAAGAGGGTTAAAACATACAAACTCTCAGCTATAAATTAAGGCATGGGATTTATGTACAACATTGGGATTATAGTTGCTAAGAGAGTAGATCTTAAAAGTTTTTTTCTTTTATAAGATAAAAGTTTTATAGAAAAAAAACTATGGTGATGGATGTTAACAAAACTCATTGTGGTGATCATTTTGCAGTAAATATAAATATTGAATCATTATGTTGTACACCTGAAACTAATATGTCAATTATATCTAAATTAAAAAAATATAGAACATTTAATTTAGTTTACTGTCCTTAGGGGTTTGTATTCCTAAAATGTGTTCCCAGAGTAACATGCCCACATGGAATAATGATTGTTCATATGTGAGTTTATTTAGTGATTAACATGGTATCTTTCATATCTCTTCTGAATGGAAGTCAATAATCTTGGAAAAGGGAAGAAAATATAATTCCCAATAAAAACATTTAATATATTGGAAAATTTTTTAAAAAGCAGTATGTAGCATTCTGAATTCCCATTTGAAATGAACCTTATTACTTGGGAATGTGTCTGTGTGTCTTTGTAATGATATACACCATCTAGATTTATTTTATTAATGTATACATTTTCTTCTAAGAACTAAACTTCTAGGATTTTTATGTGTAATGACTAATGGAAATATCATTTGATGTTTGGTAAAAATGAATCATCTTGAGATATGTATGCTTATAATAAATGTGACCATTTAAATAAGCTTCATATCATTCGAATAAGCACTTTAAAAGTTTAAAATTTGAGTACTCATTCTATTAAAGAAATTATATATATATATTTGGACAGAAAATAATAAAAATATTTTGTGATTATTTTTAAAGGATTAAGTGATTTTTTTTGGTAAAGCACAGAAAAGGTTATCCAATAGAATTAGAAGTACAACTTATAAATTGTTGCTAAAAGTTCATTGAATTACAAATTAAGTTATTAATGGCCACAAGGAAAAACTTAGAAAAAATAGACACTTTGGAATCACAAAGAAACATATTCTCTAGTGTTTGCATTTAAAATGGTATAAATTTTATACAGTTGATATTCTAAAGTGTTTTAAAACTTTCAAGGCTATCTCTCATCTTAAAATTAGTTCAGAGGTTAGGGTGTATGTACAGTCATGCATATAGTCATAGAAACTTGAGATGGAATCTTCCTTAAAAATCTCCTAGGATCTGGTACGAAGCCAGGGGCCTTCCCTTAGACTACAGTTCCATTAATGTTTGAATTTATCATTTTGATGTTCTAAGTGATGATGTTTCTTCAGCTTCCCCAGATGATTCTTTATAATTCAATATCTTTTCCTGACATCTAGCTTTCTAAGCTTTAATAATAAGTCAACTTCTGGTTATTTAGAAAACAGACTTATTTAGCCTTTTTTTATCTTTTCCTCTGGCTATAGGGATTACTGTTGAAATGTTTCTTTTATTTTTAATTTTTTTTTTAAATAGGCTCCACATGCAGCATGGAGCCCAATGCTGGGCTTGAACTCACAACGCTGAGAGTTCCCCAGGGACCCAAGCACCCTGAAATGTTTTCAGTTTCTTAGCACATCATTAAAGGTGTAATTCAAACCACTTGATTCCATAGTCAGTTTGGCTTAACTCATCCTTTATTTGAGCACTCATATTTTGCCAAGCCCTGTGTTCTACATACCAATGGAATAGGGAAAGGATTTCATACCAGATCCTGAGAAATTCTAGTTAATAAATGAGACAAACATGCAAATAGTTATACCATACAACACATACAAGGGTAAATCAGTTTAATGATACAGAATAGAGAGCCCAGAAACTGAACCACGTAAATATTGTCAACTGAGTTTTGACCGAGGTTAAAAAGAAATTTAATATGGAAAGGTTAGTCTTTTCAATAAATGGTGCTGGAAAAATTGTACATTCAAATGCAAAAAGAACATTGATGTGTACCTTACACCTAATACAAAAGTTAATTCAGAATGGATTATAGACCTAAAATGTAAAATATAAAACTTCTAGAAGAAAACATAGGAGGGGCACCTGGGTGGTTCAGTTGGTTAAGCATCTGCCTTTGGCTCAGGTCATGATCCCAGGGTCCTGGGAACAAGCCCCACAGGGAGCCTGCTTCTCTCTTTCCCCCACCCCCCTGCTTGTGCGCACTCTCTCTCCCTCTGTCAAATAAATAAAATCTTTTAAAAAAAAAAAAGAAAGAAAGAAAAGAAAACATAGGAGAAAATCTCTGTAACCTTGAGTTAATTGGTGAGTATTTTTTTTATTTTTATTTTTTAAAGATTTTAATTTTATTTGAAAGTGAGAGAGACAGCTAGTGAGAGAGGGAACACAAGCAGGGGGAGTGGGAGAGGAAGAAGCAGGCTCCCAGCGGAGGGACCCAATGTGGGGCTCGATCCCGGAACGCCGGGATCACGCCCTGAGCTGAAGGCAGACCCTTAATGACTGAGCCACCCAGGCGCCTCAGTTGATGAGTATTTAAAACTGACACCAGAAACACAGTCCATAAAACAAGAAAAAATTTGGATGAATTGTACTTTACCAGAATTTAAAACTTGTGCTCTGTGAAAGACACTGTTACAAGAATGAAAGACTGCCACAGGATGGGAGAAGATATCTGGAAACTGCATGTCCAACAAAGGGCTTATATCCAAAATATACATAGCATTCTAAAAATTGAACAGTACAGAAGGCAGAATTTTACTCAAGTGATCAAGGTGAAAATTGCCAGCGATAGGTCAAGGGGTGATACATCTATGGTATTCTTCCCACAACCCATAATCCCTGTCTAATTATGAGAAAATACCAGATAAACTGAAATTGAAGGAAATTCTACAAACTACTCAACTTCAAAAGCAGCAAGGACATGAAAAGCAAAGGAAGTCTGAGAAGCTGTTGCACACTGCAGAGACCAAGGAAACATGGTGACTCAGTGGAGTGCAATCCCCGGACGAGATCCTAGCGTAGATAAGGGACGTTAGTGGGAAAACTGGTGAAATCCAAATAAATAAAGTTTGTAGTTTACTTGATAGTATTATTGTATCAATGTTACTTTTTTAATTTTGACAAATGTACCTTGTTTATGTAAGATGCTGACATTAGAGAGTGGAAGAGGTGGGGGAACAAAAAAATAATGCTCCTGTGAACATTCACATGCAAATTTTTGTGTGGATGTTTTCATTTCCCTTGAGAATATACCTAGGAGTGGAATTGCTATATCATATTACAACTCTTATGTTTAAAAATTTTGAAAAACTGCCAGTCTGTTTTCCAAAGTGGCTGCACCATTTTACACTCCCACCAGCAGCATATGAGGATTTTTATTTGTCCAAAACCTTGCCGGCACGTCTTTTTTACTCTATCCATCCTTTGAGTGTGAAGTGGTATCTTACTGTGGTTTTGACGGATGGCTGATAATATTGAGCATCTTTTCTTATGCTCATTGTCCATTTTTATGTCTTCTTTGGATAGGTGTTATTCAGATCCTTTGCCCATCTTTAATTGGGTTATCTTTTTATTATTGAGTTGTAATTATTTATATATTCCAGATACAAGTCTCTTATCAGATATATGATTGCAGGTATTTTTCTTTCATTTTGTGGGTTGTCTTCTCACTTTCTTGATGGTATCTCTGGAGCTTAAAAGTTTTTAATTTTGGTGATGTCCAGTTTTGTCTAATTTTTTCTTTTGTAGCTTGAGCTTTTGATGTTATATGTAAGAAGTGACTGCCTAATCCAAGTTTTTGAAGATATAGTCCCATGTTTTTTCCTAAGAGTTTTATAGTTTTAACTCTTATATTTAGACTTTTGATTTATTTTTGTATATAGTATGAGACAAGAGTTCAGCTTCATTCTTTTGCGTGGGAATATACGTTTGTCCCATTTGTTGAAGGGTATTCTCTGCCCCTTGGCACTCTTCTTGAAAATCAATTGACTGTAGAATGAATTTGGAAGTTTTCCTTCCTCTTGTATTTTTTGGACTAGCTTGAGAACAAAAGCATTAACTCTCTTTTAAATGTTTTGTGGAATTCACCTGAGAAGCCATCTGGACCTACACTTGTATTTGTGGGGAGTTTTTGATTACCAGCTCAATTTCATTACTAGTAATTGGTCTGTTCAAATTTTGTTTCTTCCTGATTCAGTTTTGGAGGATTGTAGGTTTCTAGTGGTTTATCCATTTCTTCTAGGTTGTCCAATTTGTTGGCATATAATTTTTCATAATGTTCTCTTTTAATTCTTTGTATTTCTTATGGTGTTGGCTCTTATTTCTCCTCCTTCATTTCTGATTATTTGAGTCCTCTCTCTTTTTTCATGGTGAGTCTGGCTAAACATTTATCAATTTTGTTTATCTTCCCAAAGATAAACAAAGCTCTTGGTTTCTTTATCTTCCCAAAGATAAACCAGCTCTTGGTTTCATTATCTTTTCTATTGGTTTTTTTGGGGGGGAGGGGTTTGGTGTCTGTTTCATTTATTTCTGCTCTAATCTTTATTATCTCCTTCTTTTATCTTTAGACTTTGTTCTAATTTTTCTAGCTCCTTCAGGTATAAGATCAAGTTGTTTATTTAAGATTTTTCTTATTTCTTTTTTTTTTTTTAAAGATTTTATTTATTTATTTGACAGAGATAGAGACAGCCAGTGAGAGAGGGAACACAAGCAGGGGGAGTGGGAGAGGAAGAAGCAGGCTCACAGCAGAGGAGCCTGATGTGGGGCTCGATCCCGTAACGTCGGGATCACGCCCTGAGCCGAAGGCAGAAGCTTAACCGCTGTGCCACCCAGGCGCCCCAAGATTTTTCTTATTTCTTGAGGTAGGCCTGTATCACTATAAGGTTCTGTCTTAGAACTGCTTTTGCTGTGTCCCAAGGATTTTGGACTGTTGTGTTTTTATTTTCATTTGTCTCCATGTATCTTTTGATTTCCCCATTGTTTGTTTGTTTAGTAGCATGTTGTTTGACTTCCATGTATTTGTAAGGTTTTTTCCAGTTTTTTTCTTGTAAATGATTTCTAGTTACATACCATTGTCATGGGAAAAGATTTTGATATGATTTCAGTCTTCTTGAAATTATTGAGACTATTTTGAAGCCTAACTTGTGATTTATCCTGGAGAATATTCCATATGGACTTGAAAAGAATGTGTTTTCTGATGTTTTTGGATGGAATGTTCTGTATATGTCTGTCAGGTCCATCTGGTCTAATATGTCGTTCAAAGTAATTTCATCTTGGTGTTCAGCAGTATCTGTAATAGTCAAGGATGGCTTCATCCCATAGGCCCTTCTCCTTCATGTTTTCTTTTGTAGTTCTATGTTTCTCCTTTCAGTCCTTTCTGTCTTCTTTCTTTGTAGCTCTTTCTCAATCCATCTTCTTTCTGCATTTGAGCTCTTCTCTACTACCTGAATCATGTCTTCTTTCCTCCTTTGTGTTCTCTCTGCTGGAATCTCTAGCCTTAACGGCTTTTCCTCTTCTCTACCGCTTTATTTTTCTGTCACTTTCTTCTTCTCTAATGTCTATCTTTATTGCTTGTGTGATGCACACTGACCCTTTTCTCTCAGGAGAGTGGCTGTAGTCATTTCTGGGTTGTGGATTGTATTTATCAGTTATCTTCTTACAGAAGTGGTTATAGCAACTATTTTAAACTTTATTGAGGTATAAGTTACTTACAATAAAATGAACAGCTCTTAAGTGTTTGATTTGATGAGTTTCAACAAATGTATACATAAGGGTAACCACTACCCAAGAAAATTTCCTCATTTCTCTTTCTAGTCAGTGTCCCTCTCCCCCAGCCCACAAGATGAACACTTTCTAATTTTTAGTAACCAATTATTAGTGCTACTTACTTTTAGACTTCATATAAATGGAAACATAAAGTATGTGCTCTTTTAAATCGTGTGTTTCTTCACTCAACATAAGGTTTTAGATTCTTCTATGTCGACAAGCGTACAGTAGTTTATTCCTTCCTTTAAAAAAAAAGGTTTATTGATTTATTTGAGAGAGAGTACATGCGCAAAGCAGGGAGGGGCAGAGGGAAAAGGAGAGAGAGAATCTCATGCAGACTTCCCACTGAATGTGGAACCTGCCACAGGACTTGATCCCAAGACCCCGAGATCATGACCTGAGTTGAAATCAAGAGTTAGATGCTCAACTGAGTCCAGGCGTCCCTGTTCCTTCCTTTTAATTACAAGGTGATATTCTGTTGTATGAAAATACCACAATTTGTATATCCATTCTCCTGTTGAGGGACATTTGGATTGTTTTCACTGGTTTTGTTTTTCAGAAATTATAGTAACATTTTTTTTAATTTGAAAAAGACAAAGGGGAAAAAATTTGAAAATAAAAGCTGTTTCTTACTCCCTGTCTCCCAATATGATATCCTCAATTATATTCCTTACAGAGAGTCATATGTACATCCAAGTATTTGTGTATGTCTTTGCCATTGTTTTCATACAAATGGAATCATTTCCCACATGATATTTTTAAACATCTATCTGTATTAGTACATGTGGATTACATCACTGATATTCTTACTTGTCAAATAGTATATACGTAATATACTTTATCCCATTGTAGAGGTGTACAATAAATTATTTAACCAGTCATATTTAATTACTGGATATCAAGTTGCTTCTTTTTTCGCTTACAAATATTTCTACAGTGGGCATCCTTACATTTATATATTCGTGCTATTTGTTCAGTACATAAATGCTGTAAGATAATTCTTATGTCAGAGGAATTTCTAGGTCAAAGATTATGTACACTTAAATTTTGATAGAAATTGCCCAAATCAAATCAACATGCCCTATCCATACTTACCTACAATATTTAAGGGTTGTTTTCTTATACGTGATAAGGGAGACTTTCATCTGTTTTTAGTTTATTCATTTAACAACTATTGAAGACCACCAACAGTGTCTGAGAGTTTTTGTTCACACACAACCTGACAGATATCAGGTCATGTTCATCTCTGCCAGTCCTACAGGTGAAAAATGTTATCTCACTGATGTTTTCATAGCATTTCTGTAATACTGAATTTTTTCATATATTTATTTTCCATGTAGTTTTAGCTGTAAACTACCTAGTTATATTCTTTGTCCATTTTTCTATCTGGTTTTTGTCTTTTTTCATACTGATTTATAAGAGCTCTTTGTCATGTGTCACTAGTTTTTCCTAGTCAGTGTTTGTGTATTGACTTTGTCTACAGTGCTTTCTTTAAAAAAGAAAATCTCCTCTGTTTCCTCAGTGGTGTTTACATTTCTAAAATAAAGTGTTCTTTAACCCAAAAGAATAACTGTTTAAGGGAAATTTAAGGCACCCTAACAGGTGAGTTGGAAAACTATTTTGGTTGACAGAAGAGATACCAAGATATCTTCTGGAATTTTAATCTCTTGAAATGAACTCTTCTTTCAAAGACCTATCTCTGTTAAAAAAAAAAGGGGGGGGATATGTAATATAGCATCAGTTCTTATGCTGTGAGGATAAAATTTGTCTTTACTTTAGAGCTAAATGTATAATATGGCATACATAAATGTAAGTATATATATGTTTTTCCTGTAATGGTACATTTAGTTATTTTGTCATTTGTGGTGTTACAGATCTGGTACTCATCTTTATTTACTTTATTCTTTGTGTGGGTAATGACCTCAGAGAATTGTAGTATCTTAGAATTGTAGCATTTGAAGGGTTCTTGTCATGGATTTCAGGAAAGAAATTATCTATATTTTGTCATCAAAGCACATAAGTCAAGACTTTTGCTTTGCTTAATTGATAAGTCAGATGCACTCAAATATTGCCAGTGCTTCACTTTCTTTTAAATATTTCCTGACACTCTGGCTAAGATTGTACCTGAAGGATATGAAAACAAAAAACTGGAAAGATTTAGCTAGGAACCTGCTTCATGGGTACTCATCATACAGTAGATATGACACTTGAGTTGCTAATGCTACCACATCTTCTAGTTAGTCCAGTTCTGACTCATAGAAAGTAAGTACAAAACTAGGGGCTTTACCTATGCACTTAGTCTCTGCAAGGTAAGTTCTATCATCCCTGTTTTAAAGGTAAAGAATCTGAGGCTCCAAGAAGTAATATCTTGCCCAAAGTCACTACTAACTGATAGCTACAATCTCCTGTTGTTCCCATCAGAGAATAAACTTATTTATAGTTATGCATTCCTTATTGTTATCAGTAAATCCCATGCTACTCTTAGTGCATGGGGAACTGACCCCATTTCCGGCCTCAGGAATGCAGACACGACATGGGCCTGGCCAACAGCTTGCTCTATTCCCCTGGCCTCAATTTCTGGTTTCATAAGAGTTTGTAAACAACTCCAAGTTCAGGTCAATGAAGTTTAATTTCTGGGACCTGTTGAAAGTATTTGGTCAAAGAAGCTTTCTTTCCACTGAATTTGTAGCTGGGAAAATCTAAGTCTCGAGCTGTTAAGGGCTACAGTGTTCAGAAAGCCAGCTTGAAAGTGAGTAAAAGGAAAGAAAAGAAACACTGAGAGACAGAGATCAGATCCTGATACTGTTTCTTTAGCCTCTGGATCTAGTGATCCAACAATGCCTATAAGAAGATCTAGCAATGGCTATTTCAGATACTGAGCAAATACTCCCTCCGCCTGTGCTCCTTGCTTTAAAACAAAAGACCATGCTGATGAACTTGTATAACCAAATAGCTGCTAATGATTTGAAGTGATACTGGTGATAATCTCTCTGATTCTCTTAAACACACACACACACACACACACACACACACACACACACACACACACACGAGACTTAAGTCCAGCATGGCCACTAATTCTAAAAAGGAAATGATAGTGAAGATGCCAGGAGGAAGGGGGAAGTTTTCTGACCCATTGCCAACCCTTTTTCTTCTTCTTCTTCATATCCACACTGCACGTATATTCTGTAATGGTCACTGCAACTCTTTTTTGTGAACTGTTTACATGTCTGATTTCTTGTTTGGATTTTACTTGGTGATTTGATATGAATTTTTAATGCGAAAGCACTTAGCATTAGGAGTTTGACATTTTGTCTGACCTTAATCACCAGGAGGATCATGAGAGGTTTATTCAGTGGGAAGAGAACTGTTACAGCTCTGACAGAAATGATGGGAAATAAGTAAACAGCCTTTTAAATCTTCACCAGAAATCAATAGGGTTTAAAGATGATGGACGTTGGTGTTTTTTGCTGCTTAAGGACTTCAACCTTTTACGGGAAAATATCTTCTCAACGTGTCAGCAATTTTTTCCATGCACACAATGAATCACTGCTGCAAATAGAACATTCTGCATAGAACACTCTTTATCATTATTATAAGGAAGAAATTGTATATGACTGCCCATGGTAATATAGAGCCTTTTGGGGCATTTTTGTATGAAAAAAGAAGGCCATTTCTCACCATTTTGTTTTTGCCTTATGTGTAGTTCATTCGCCAAAGTTTTTCCTCAACACAATAATAGCAGTTGTTATTTATTGAGCATCTCCATAATGGGCATTGGCTGTGTGATATGTTAAGGTAGATCATATGACTCCATTTTATAGATGATGAAATTGAGGCCTAAAGGCTCTGTCAAAGGTCATCTAACTAGTGACATAACTGGTATTTAAAACCCTAGTCCACAGAGTTTGAAGCTTATGCTTTTACCATTCTTCCAACTACATCTCTGAGGACAGGCACTCAATAGGTGTGCTAAGACCTTTGACTCTATTTCTTTAGTAGTGGTATCTCTTATTTTCTGTCTTTCCTCTTTTCCCTCAGTCAGTAAAATTGACTTAAGTGACAGATTTCCACATCATTTAATAAGAGGATAAGAGCTACACCATGGTCATTGAATAAAGGGATATGGGTTGAGAACTGCTTCCCAATATACTCTGCAGATTTGTTTTTCATGAATGATTTATAAGATATTAGATTGATATAGCATTTAGCAGTATATTCACAATAAGCTGAATCTGATGCAAGTGTTCAAATATTAACCAAACATGTCATGCAGTGTCCTTTGTTTCAAGGTATAGAATTATGGATTTTATTGTAAAAAATATTTCTATTCTAAATACTACTTTAAAACACGGAACACTTGCCATTATAGAGTAGCTGACTTCCAGGTATTCAACTGATTCGTACATAGCATTGTGCAGCTGTTATTGTGGAGAAAATAATATATTTATTTGGTAATTTGGAAATATTCTTTCTAATTCAAATCAAGAATACCAATTCAGTCTTTTAATAATAAGTAATCATGAAACATACTTAATTGGGATTTTTTTAAAAGGTTTTATTTATTTATTTACTTATTTGAGAGAGAGAGAGAGAGAGCATGAGCAGAGGGAGAGGCAGAGGCAGAAGGGAGAAGCAGATTCCCCCTCAGGACTCGATCCCAGGACCCCGGAATCATGACCTGAGCCGAAGGCAGACGCTTAATGACTGAGCTACCCAGGTGCCCCAATTAATTGGGATTTTTAAAAGAAAAGATGAGATAAGGCTTTACCACTTTATTGTAATACATGTTAGGTATATTGAATGCAGATGTAAGGTACGTTCAGGTGTAACAGATGTATCAGATGTAAGGTACATTCCCTGCTTTTTTATTATCAAGTCATGAAACAGTCACTTAACTTCTGTAATCCTCCATTTCCTTATTTAGAAACTGAAAGAAACTAAATGCCGCAAGGATCCTGCTAACTCTAAAGTTGTANCGCTGGCTGTCTCTATCTCTGTCAAATAAATAAATAAAATCTTTAAAAAAAAAAATAAATAAATAAATAAAAAATAAAGTTGTATATATAATTCCTTAGGCTTAGCATTTTGACTTGAAGTAATTTTTTTCTATCACATACTTTTAACTCAAAACAATCATTAATTTTTACCATAACATTTTTAAATATTTCTCCCCTTCTCCCTCAAAAGCAGGTCATTTTCTAATATCTAGTGGTCTTCTCTGAATTGGGGTATTGTATTGCTTACTTGACCTGTGCTTACCTCAAGTAGAGTGACATAACCTTTGTTTCTCATATGAAAAAAAAATTATATATATATATATTTATATATATATATATTATTACTCCGGGCATTCTAAAGGTGCTAATCAAGGAATGACTGATCAGCAATTTTCACGTGTTCTCTGGGACCCTGAGTTTTTCAGGTACGTGGTGACTACTTCCATACTTGATAAAGGAGTAAATTGATCAATTTGGGTAACTAACTCCTGAGCTTGTAGGAAATAGTTGAACTTGTGATGAAAGGATGATTCTCAGGCAATCTCAATATAGGAAAGGCTGTAAGAAATCCGTGCATCTGAGGATCAGAGTTGCAGCCTTATCTCCCCTTTGCTCAATTTTCACTGACTCGGGGCCTTATGAAAGGAGAGTGTAGTGGAAATCAGGAATCTTTCATTCTAGTCTGATTCTTCTCCCTGAATTTTTCACATAGATTAGAAGGTCACATAACCTCTTGAGGCCCCAGTTTTCTCATCTGCAAATTGGGGAAAATAGTACCTACTACACAGGATTATTTTGAGAGTTATATGAATTAACATACGAAAGCGTTTGAACTCCCAAATAATTGCTTTGGCGGACAGTAATTTATTTAGGTATCTTGCCAATATAAGTTTTTCTTACCTGAGTTTGATGTATAACCTCCGATTCTTATACTGTGACCTCTGGGGTATGACCAGGTATAACTTCTAAAGGAAACAAGTACTGCTGAATTTATTTATTCACTTACTGTTTCACAGTCTTCGTCCTTGCCCCTGTTATCAAATAAACATATCCATTTAAAAAAAGACACTACTTTCCCAACATAATAGGAATTAGAGATTCAACAAATAGAGGACTTTTCCATATATAGTGTTCTATTTAGTCCAGTTCCTTTCCTTGTTTTTTTTTGAACTTTCAGTCCTCTTGTGAAAATATAAAGTCATTTTCCAGTTACTTTTTTTTATATTTTACGTTGGTTACTATAGGCTTTCATGTTTAACTATTTTATTTTGATGAGGTGATCTTTAATGGTTCATTTTGTTAACCAGAAATCTTGTCCAAGAATATGTTTTAACTAAGGATATACTGTATGGTGACTAACATAACATAAAAAATTATTATTAAAAGAAGAAGAACATGTTTTAAGTGTATTGAAGTCAGTGGGAAAATATGATTTGATACCTAAAAAATTACAGTAAAACCAATTTTTTTTTTGCTTCAAAATTGTACTTAATTTTAAGTACTGGTAAACTGTGATTATGTCTGTGTTGGTCTTACAGGTATACATTTGTTCCTTTTATTTTATTTTTTTTAATTAATTTATTTGAGAGAGAGACAGAGCAGGGGAAGGGGCAGAGAAAGAGGGAGAGACAGTCTCCAACAGACTCCCCATTGAGCGTGGAGCCTGACTCTGGGCTCAGTCTCACAACCCATGAGATCACTACCTGAGCTGAAACCAAGTTGGACGCCCAACTGAGTGAGCCACCCAAATGCTCTGTGTTTGTTCTGTTTAAAGAGCACACAAATTTCCTTTCCTCCTCTTTTTTTTTCTTTTCATGGCTCCTTGTACATTCTTTTATTGTAGCAGTTATATTGCACACTTCCATATCTGGCCTGCACACCATCACGAGCTTCTTAAGTTCTGAGATTTCTCAGAGTAAATACTTTGATCTCTAGTCTGTAAGCTCTGCATTTGGCATTTAGTGAACTCCCAGTAATATATAGAATGATACTTCAAATTATGTTGGAGATCTAAAAATACTTAGCCGAACTGATCTGTGACTACATAAACAAGTTCTATTGCAATGACTCTTACAACAGAAATGTTCCCAATTTGTGACTGGTAGTCTATAATGTCATATTTACTTCCATAATAAATATTACCTTTCATAATAGTGTCATCATAATAAACTAAGATAAAGGAGATTTGCTGAGACTTCTCTCCCAACCATTAGGATTAACCAGGTTTAAGGCTCTACCTCCAGTTAGCTGTGTGACCATACTGTTAAGGATTTATTTATAAAATGAGGGTTTATACTGGATTATTGCTAAGGTTCTGTCTAGCTGGAAAAATTCTCAACCGGAAGAGCTGCCACCTACATTTATTTTTGCCGAGAGACCATTCGGCTTCTAAAACAAACCTAGGAAGCCCAGCTTGTTGCTAGCCCCACAGTGGCAGTGCTTAAGGAACCTGAACTGCATGCTCCCAGGAGCTTCTTATGTGCTGGGAAGAATTGTTATTCCCCTTTGATCTCTAGCCCTTAAACTCAGAGCTTGGCATTTAGAGAACACTGATACTTAGTTTGGTTTGGGTTTCATATAATGGAAAGTACTCATCTGTATGTAACATCTATACTTGTGTCTTCAAATTTGTGGGAAGACAAGTGTGTTGTAAAGTCAACTTCCTGCCAACCCTTCTTTCTTAGAAGTCCTTGCAGCTGTGGTTTAGTCCCCCAAATTTGTTATAAATAAGATAGAAATACATTGTTCTACGTATCATGGACAATCAGTATAGGTTTATGTACGGTCTTGACCGCCATGGACTATAAGCTACTTGAAGGCAGAAGCTCTGTTTTATTAATTTGTTATCTTCTTCTAGTGTTTATTACAACTTAGCACATATTAGACTGTCAGTTATGTTTACGAAGTTAATGACTGTGCAAAATCACACACATGATGTCATAGCTGAATTGTTATTGGGAAAAAAAATCACTGCTTTTGTAATGATTCCTCTCTACAAGAAAGAGCATCAAGAACCCCGTTGTATGTGTTAGTTTATATAAGATGTGAACTTCTGGAAAAGCACCTGCTGATTGTCACTGTCTAATACCTCATTTCAGTGTCAAAGGACAACTATAGTCACAATTGCTGCTATAATTTTCATGAACCCTAAACGGTTCTGTATTTTGTAAGCGACTATAGAAATTTATTAGTTATTTTCACTTTAGTTCTTACGCAGTCTACCAATATAATCAGATTAAGTGTGTGTAATGCACTGTTTCACTTGCAGCAATAATCCCCTCTCTGCATCAGTCTAATTTAGAGCTTTGAGCAGTGAAGTAATGCAGACTAAATCAAAGCTGGGCTTGAGCCAAGATGATGAGTTGGAAAGATCCCTGGTTTTATAATCATGTAGACCTGGATCACCACTAATTGAGGTAACATTACATAAAACACTAAACATGGTACCAGATCTTGGTAAGTTGCTTTGTAAATGGTAGCTAATGTTATTTTACTTTAAAAAGTATATTGTGAAAAATAGTCATTAGGTGTGAAAAACTACTTTAAACTTGACAGTACAGTTTACCAGCATGCAAGATAATCTTGGCATGTGTTAGCTGCACAGTACGTTCTGAAACAGAGCGAGGAAAGGAAGAATGAGCTAACTCTGTTGCAAGGCCTTGTGCTTTTTTATTTAGTGGAAAATAATAGTCATCAGATCCCAGTCTAGATGGTGGCAGCCAACATGCATATGGTTTTTAATTGTACATTAGGTGATGAGAGATTTTGGCCTTAGGCAAGTTACTGAGTACTAGATGAACTCAACTCTGTTACATTTTGTCTAGTGAAAATCAGGCCAATAATGCCTACATTGCAAAGGTATTTTGAGGATTGGTGTTTAGGCCTATTAAATAACCAGTGCACGAGGCTGGCACTCTCTAATTGTTCTATAAACTGAATTTTTTGTTTTCATTTTCCCATTATTAGCATCGTCATCGTCGTGGTCATTTTTATTTATTTTTTTTTTGTTTTGTTTCTTTTTTCAAAAATATTTTTTTATTATATTATGTTAGTCACCATACAGTACATCCCTGGTTTTTGATGTAAAGTTCGATGATTCATTAGTTGCGTATAACACCCAGTGCACCATGCAATACGTGCCCTCCTTACTACCCATCACCAGCCTATCCCATTCCCCCACCCCCCTCCCCTCTGTAGCCCTCAGTTTGTTTCTCAGAGTCCATAGTCTCTCATGCTTCATTCCCCCTTCTGATTACCCCCCTTTCTTTATCCCTTTCTTCTCCTACCGATCTTCCTAGTTCTTATGTTCCATAGATGAGAGAAACCATATGATAATTGTCTTTCTCTGCTTGACTTATTTCACTTAGCATTATCTCCTCCAGTGCCATCCATGTTGCAGCAAATGTTGAGAAATCGTTCTTTTTGATAGCTGAGTAATATTCCATTGTATATATGGACCACAGCTTCTTAATCCAGTC
>NC_048220.1:87927002-88009060 GCF_002007445.2 Ailuropoda melanoleuca | reverse complement strand
GTTTTTTTGACTGTTTCCTTGGCTGTGCAGAAGCTTTTTATCTTGATGAAGTCCCACAAGTTCATTTTATCTTTTGTTTCTCTTGCCTTTAGAGATGTGTCATGAAAAAGGTTGCTGTGGCTGATGTCGTAGAGGTTGCTGCCTATGCTCTCCTCTAGGATTTTGATGGATTCCTGTCTCATCGAGGTCTTTCATCCATTTGGAGTTTATCTTTGTGTATGGTGTGAGAGAGTGGTCAAGTTTCATTCTTTTGGATTTAGCTGTCCAATTTTCCCAGCACCATTAATTGAAGAGACTGTCTTTTTTCCACTGGATGTTTTTTCCTGCTTTGTCAAAAATTAGTTGCCCAAAGAGCCGAGGGTCCATTTCTGGGTTCTCTATTCTGTTCCATTGGTTATGTGTCTGTTTTTGTGCCAGTACCATGCTGTCTTTATGATCACAGCTTTGTAGTACAGCTTGAAATCTGGCAACGTGATGCCTCCAACTTTGTTTTTCCTTTTCAACAGTTCCTTGGCGATTCGGGGCCTTTTCTGTTTCCATATAAATTTAAGGGCTTGTTCCAGGTCATTTTTATATAATGATCTCTGCGTTCAAGGTGGGTTTGCACCTTTGTGGATCCTCCCAGTGTTTCTCTCTTCCTCAGATCCTTTGGATGAATAACCACAGAACTTCTCTAGGCATCTGAAAGCAAAATGCTTCATCAGATTCTGTAGGCTCCTAACTTTATATTGTTCTCACCTAAGCCTGTCATCTAACACTGATTCTTCTGATCTGTCAGAACAATGCGCTCGTCAGGTAAAGGAATTTATGGATGTTTGCTATCTGGCTGATCTTGGTATATGTTAATATCTTCAGTTAGAGGAGGACGTTCACTTTGTGCAATCTTTATCTGATTGTCAGTCCTACTTTACTCACATTGGCAAATTTTAACATCTTAAAAAGATTTAAAATCTTAAAAAGAAGAGGTAAAGGTTAGAGTAAGAAATGATGAGTTTCACTCTGAGTACTTGGAGGGAGTATCTTCTCCCTACTTTTTCTGGTGATAATTTCATTTAATTTTACTTTCCCTTAGTTTCTCAGAATCCGTTAACCCCTAATAAGGTCAGCTTTGTGAAATTCAAAACTGTTCTCACTAAACAGTTCATAATGCCGTGGAGGTTTGTTATTTTACTTCATTTTGCTTTCTCTACTCTCTATCCCCTTGACGTACTTGATATGATGACTTTAATCATGTTTAGAATGGTTCATGGAGAAAAGGTTATGATTGGAACTGACGTGGGCCATATAGACTTTATTTACATGGTTGTGTGAGTCTTTCTGTTTTTATCATCTTAAAGTTGAACTTATCTAGAAGACATTGCTGGGTATAAATTTAAAAAAATGCACAGTCCTTTCCATCTGGTATTGAGTTTATAGCCCCCAGCAAAGGAAGTCCATTGTTGATGCTGTTAAAGTAATGCATAGAAATTCAGGTTTTTAGTAGTCCAGTGACCTTTTGTAGATCATAAGCTTTCTGGGCCTTAGTTTCTCCAGTCCAAAGTGGACATGTTAACTGCCCATTGGATTTCAGCGGACCGTGTGAAGATGAGATGAAATCATGTGAAATGAATGTAAAAGGAATTCGCCTGTCCTGAAAAGTGTTACACTCTTTGTGATTACACAGTATTAGTGGCCTTTTATCCCTTGAGGATAACAGACTAAGTGTTGGTATATCATATTTATTAACATGTTTTTGCCTGTCTTCTACCAAAAAGGATTTGAAGCAGAGGTTAGTAATGAAGTCATTGAATTGAAGGTGTTATTTTTGGCAAGAGACATTAAATAAGAGGAAACCTGAGGAGGAAAACACCTTGTAAGGATGTTGAATTATTTTGTTGTACAGGCAGGAAGTATTTAGGAGGCACAATCTCATAGGTAGAATGAAATGTGCAAATTAGATTGTTGTTGTTGGCAGATAGGAGTGATTTTTATTTATTTATTAATTGATTGATTGATTGAGGGAAGGAGGGAGGGAGGAGTAAGGGAGAGAGAGAAAGAGAAAGTTAAGCAGGCTCCACACCCAGCATTGAGCCAGACCACGCGGGGCTGGATCTTAGACCCTGAGATCATGATCTGAGCAGAAATCAAGAGTGGGACACTTAACTGACTAAGCCACCCAGGCACCCTGGAGTGATTTTTAAAAGAGAAGTAATATACCATAGATGTGGAGAGATGTTTTCTATAAAAAGGTAAAATCTTAAGAGGTAAAGGTTAGATAGGGTAAGAAATTATGAGTTTCACTCTGAGTACTTGAAGGAAATATTGCAACTTATAAGGAAAGAGTAATTTTGGGGAAATAATAATGAAACCTGGAGAGGGCCTAAATTTTGCATCTGAAAGGAGGGGCTGCAAAGGCTAGTTTCTCAACAAGAGTTGGGGGTGGAGGAGGGAGAAAAGCAATATTTATGACTTATTTCTGAGATCCTAGTGAAAATTCTAACTACACATTAGAACTTTTAGAGATTCATATCCTGGTACAAAAGCAATTATGATGGTTTTGGATTATGTTATGAAACATTAATTGTGGCCGTATGTTTAAAGTTTGTGATTCTTGACTTCATATCTTATTTTGTAAACTGATGTTTTATAAAAAGACTTTATTACTTTCTGTTTCAAGAAGCTACTGAAGAAATTTCCCTTAGTGATTTTCTACACCCAGTGCTGAAATTGTTACAGGCCGGTAACCCATGGAGGGAAGAAATCTGAATCATCTTAGTCATCTTAGCTCCTTTTTTAGTTGTCTCTCTCCATACTTCTTTCCTCTGTAACAGTGTTAGGCAAACAAAGTCCCTTTTACCGCTACTTACTAGTTCTTCTTTAGGCGAGTTCCTTGGCTCTCTAAACTTCAGCTTCATCACAAAATGTGAATAATAATACCTAGTTTATAGGGCTTCTTTGAAGATTGAGATAACATGCTTAGCATGACGACTGACATACAGAAAGTGCTTGTTGAGAATTGGTTGCTTCTATTATTGTTGATTTTTTTATAATATTGTTTTATCATATTAGTCACCATACAGTACATCCCTAGTTTTTGATGTAGAGTTCCATGATTCATTATTTGCGTATAACACCCAGTGCACCATGCAATACGTGCCCTCCTTAATACCCATCACCGGCCCTAGCCCAATCCCCCACCCCCCTCCCCTCTGAAGCCCTCAGTTTGTTATTATTACAACTGTTCTTATTATTATCTTTGTTTTTTTTTAAGATTTTATTTATTTATTCGACAGAGATAGAGACAGCCAGCGAGAGAGGGAACACAAGCAGGGGGAGTGGGAGAGGAAGAAGCAGGCTCATAGCGGAGGAGCCTGATGTGGGGCTCGATCCCAGAACGCCGGGATCACGCCCTGAGCCGAAGGCAGACGCTTAACCGCTCGCTGTGCCACCCAGGCGCCCCTGTTCTTATTATTATCTTTGAATACAGTAATTTCTTTTTCCCAGTGGTCCACTAAATCAAAGAAAAATCATTGGGACATAATCCCAGGGGATGTGTTTATATAAGTGGTGGCCATGTATTATATATTATAGGTTAATAAGGTTTGCTTCTTTGCATGTTGTGAATATCTTTAAAACTTTTGAAGAGGAAAGGAATGTCTTCTCTATTTGAAAATGTTCCTCTGTCTCATATCTTTGAGTAGCAAAAACCTGTATTTTTTAGAATTAGTCTGTGTAGATGTTAGCTGATACAGAAACCAAGGTTCTCAGCAGCAGGCCATTCTAAGGTCGGGGGTGTTTTGGGGGGGAAAATGTACTTAGGATTCACTATACATCCTTACGTTTCTCTGTATTTTATCTATTAAGCAATCACTCCTCATTGTGGTACAACTTGAGGTACGACTGCAAGAGGTAAATTGTTTGGTAAGCTGAGTGAGCAAACTGTTGAGCTTGTCTCATTGGGCTCCTAGACAAAGTAAGTGGCTGACCTATGTTTTTGGAAACTCAGGCATTCACATATTGAATGATTGTCATGGACCACACCGGTTGTGAAATCAACATTACCTTTAACAATCCTGTTTCTAGTGGTGAGACTGACAAGGTAAAGTTGTGACCAAGGTAAACACAGGGCTGCAACAGCCCTTAGGAAGTGCGCCTCCCTTGGGCTTGAGGAGAGCAGGACAGATGAGATTGAGGAGTCAGTGGACTTGATGATGATGATATCTGTTCTGGGCTTTGAGGCCAAATGGGAAATGGCTGGGTAAGTATGGGGCGAGGGTTGAGAGGGGGTAAATTTTTCCAGGTTGAAAGAGCAACACATTTGGGGAACTAGAAGACGGGAGTAAAGATAAAAATACTGGGCATGAAGGAAGAAATGAGATTTTTATTGTGACCTTGGATGTCTGTTTTATGAGAGAACCAGTCGGTTCAAAGGAGAAAAATGATTGAAATGGTATTCACTGAACTATTTTATTCTGTTGACTTCATCAGTCCATTTCAGTAAAAATACTTGAGTCTAATCATTTGGGCATGGGTTTGTTTCTGTTGTTACTCTTTTGTAATTTGTAATATTTTCAAAATTCTCATGTGGTTCTCAATACTGGCTGTACAATATAATCACAAAGGGAATTGTTTTTAATGCCAGTGTGGATTTGCTGTAAAATATTCTAACAGAAATTTTTAAATGTTGGGAGATTGGGGAACAGATGATACAAGACTGGCAAAATATTGATAATCATTGAAGCTTGGTAATGGGTACCTGGGGTTCATTAAAGTATTCCCATTATGTTTGTATGTGTTTAAACATTTCCATAGTAAAAAGTTAAAAAAGTAAAATTGGATGTTTTTCTGAATGACAACCAAAATATCCATGCCTGGGTCCCCCACCCTAAACCAATTCAATCAGAATTTCTTGGGGTAGGATCCAGTTATCTTCTGTTCTCTTTTTTAAGTTCAGTGTGGCCCTAGTGTACAGCCATCGTTGAAAACCTCTCCTTCATGAGACAAACCTAACAGGAATTCTCGTTCTTATTTTACAGGTAGAGAACTGAGCCCCAGAAAGGCTACATATTTTGTTAAAAGGTTACACAGATAGTAAAGAACACATCCATTATGTTGTCAGCCTCATATTCTAGTGCTCCTTTTGTTATGCCACCCTGCTGCCTCTATTGCCCACTATCAAAGGAACGATTTTGTTGCTAGTTATTATCACATGATCTGTTCAGAAACTATGCTATATTGATGATATCTTAATCCTTACAACTCTGTTTTAGAACACAGTAGTTCCTCTTCTTCCTCTAACTGGCAGTGAGCTTTGGGTGCAAGCCATGAAAGTTGCTAAGTTGGTTTTATTTGGAGTAGATGGTCATAAGTCAGCCTACCATTTTCTTTTCTTGGCCCGTAAATAAGGGAGCAATATAAGTGCCTCTTGGAAAGAAAAGATGCTGATATTTGTCTAATGCCCTGTGCACTGGGGCAGTAAATCTCCATACAAATTAAAGATTTTGGTGACAAATGATAACTCTCATCATCAGTCTAATCTCCTCTTAACTTTCCTGGGTATTGTTAATTCATAACATAGTTTGAATTGACTTACCATTATTGATTCCTGTATTCATTAGAATGAAAAGGGAAATCTTGCCTTTGCAAGGGAAATACAGTTTCTGCGAAGGCAGACGCTTAACTACTGAGACACCCAGGTGCCCCTAGACTCTTTTTCTGTCTTCCTAAATTCTCTNTTATAAGACACTTTCTTTCTCATAAAATAAAAGGACCTGGTGGGATATAAACTGTGAGAGTGACAGTTAAATTGACGTGGTGAAGGTTAATGCTTGCTTGCTACATTGATGTTGGAGGTTCCAGTCACTTGTCAGTATGCTCCTATAATACATGCAGTACATCTTCATTAGGAAGGCATATAGCAATCAGTTTCAGGTTTCCGGATGAGCCTGTGGCCAGGCCATAATTAACCTTTTGAACCTGGAATTGTAACAGAATGTACTATTGGCTTAGGTTATCAATTATGGTCAGAGTCAATTGATACTTTACTCAAAGAAGGCTTATTGGTGATGGATATTATCATTTACTCATCTTCCCATTATGTGATTAAAAATAAAGTTGACATGGCAAAGTTTTCTATTTTTTATTTTTGGAGAGAGAAATTTCTGTAAGCCTTGCCGAACAGTTACATAAGTAACTGGGTGGGGGGGTGTGTGTGTTGGGGGAGGGGGGTGCCTCAATTTAGGGGGAGAGGAGTATGGTCTCAATTTTCAGTATTACTTTCAATTTCTTAAGTATAAAGTAGTACAACTACTAAGGGAGCTTTTAGAATTACATGATATGTCAAATTGTAATGGAAAGGAGTCGTGCATAGCATATCAACATACTTTAAGCATAAGTTTAAAAGATTAAAGTTCGGGTGTATTTGCGTAGCTGTTAAGTGTTTTGTATCTTCTTTTTCTGTTTAATATTTTACTCAAATAATTTCAGAAAAATGCTGGCAGAATTTACCTTATTTTAGAAAAACTTAATGGTATGTGTTAATCAAATACAACTGAAAATATTGCCAGTCCAGATCAAGGGAACAGTTTGGTTTTAATGCACTTCAAATCATCTATTACGATTTAAAGAGAATTACTCAAATTAAGAAGCTATTTGCTTGGGGCGCCTGGGTAACGCAGTCATTAAGCGTCTGCCTTCAGCTCAGGGCGTGATCCCGGCATTCCGGGATCGAGTCCCACATCGGGCTCCTCCGCTGGGAGCCTGCTTCTTCCTCTCCCCCTCCCCCTGCTTGTGTTCCCTCTCTCACTGTCTGTCTCTCTGTCACATAAATAAAATAAAAATCTTTAAAAAAAATAAAGAAGCTATTTGCTTTTTTGCTGTATTTCTGTTTATTATTGTTATCATTATATTAGTTTTTTAAATAATTTTCTATTAAATAATGACAATATGTTTTAGAAGTCATTTCTATAAAAAAGTTACACTTATGTTTTATTTATAATTTTTATCCACTGCTGTCTGACTGTGCATGTTGTTTTGAGATCATCTGTGAAGCTGTCTTGAGAGAATTTATTTTTAAATTAATTATGGGCAGAAAGAATATTATGTGCAAAAATGTTTTTTGCAATATTTTTATAATAGTGGGAAATTAAGAACAACATAAATGTCCAACACTAAGGCATTTGTTAAGTATATTAATGGTTTGAAGAAATATTATAGACATTAAAGTAATGATAGGATAGAAATTTTGATATCCTGAGGAGATAGTTATGTTATCTTAAATTTTAAAAAGTAGGCTAAAAACTTGCATATTCAAGGGTAAGAGAAGGTCATTGAAAAAACTGGAAGGAAATATACTAAACTGTGAATACTAGTTGCCTTAAAGTGGTGGTAGCATTATATGCCTTTTTCTTATTTACATATTTTATTACATAAAATATCTATTATAGCATTTATATAAATTACATTTAGAAGTAAATTATTTTTTATATATTTTTTAAAGATTTTATTTATTTATTTGACTGAGAGAGAGACAGCCAGCGAGAGAGGGAACACAAGCAGGGGGAGTGGGAGAGGAAGAAGCAGGCTCATAGCGGAGGAGCCCGATGTGGGGCTCGATCCCATAACGCCGGGATCACGCCCTGAGCTGAAGGCAGACGCTTAATCGCTGTGCCACCCAGGCGCCCCGTAAATTATTTTTTATAAATAGAATTGTTTCTGAATATTATTACTCTTATTATCAGAAAAAATAGTTTAAAAATTAAATATAAAATAATGTTTTTCCTATATGTTCATCAGTAGCACAACATTATATCTTATATAAGGCCTAACTGCCTGGTTCAAATTCCGACTCTGTTACTACCCAGCTGTGTGATTTTGGACAGATAGATGTATATTCTCTTTGTACTTCGATTTCCTCATCTGTAAAATGGGGGTAGTAATGTACCTAGCTTATAGGGTTGCTAGGAAGATTAAATTAGTTAGTATATATGAAGTTAAAATAAGTAAACACATAATTACATAATGCCATGCGTGCTGTAATCTTTCCTCTCTCCTCAGGACATAGACCGTCTAGTGCTGTGGCACACGACACAGCCTGCTCCTATTTTACTGGCTGTTCATTAGCCCTTCAGCTTTGTATATGTTTTCGTTCTGTCTGTCTCCACTTGTATGTCTCATGAGTTCTTTCAAACTCGTCATTTCTGAGATTTAAGCATGACCTTCTCCCCAAACATCTCCCATTCCTGTTAAGTGAATGTCATTCTTACCTTCGTCACAATGGGGAAGATGTGGAAATCATTTAGACTCTTTCTTTTTTTTTTTTCTTTTTTTAAGATTTTATTTATTTATTTATTTGACACAGAGAGAGAGACAGCCAGCAAGAGAGGGAACACAGCAGGGGGAGTGGGAGAGGAAGAAGCAGGCTCCCAGTGGAGCAGGGAGCCCGATGTGGGGCTCGATCCCAGGACCCTGGGATCACGCCCTGAGCAGGCAGACGCTTAACTACTGAGACACCCAGGTGCCCCTAGACTCTTTTTCTGTCTTCCTAAATTCTCTTTAATATTCCTGCTTTTTTCTTTCCCTTCTGCCACATTCAGACCATCTTTATTTCTCATCTTCTAATCCCAGTCTTGACTTCCCCTCCCCAAAAGTCCTAGACAGAGCTGCTAGGGCATGTCAGTCTTCATAACTCCCCATGCTCTCAGGGTGAAAGCCAGAGCCTCAAGACCTAGCCCCTTTTCTGGACTCTCCTCATTCTACCTGACAATGGCCCCACTGAGTTACTTGCCATTCTTTGAACATTGTTGTACTCCATGAGTACTTCCTGGCCCTTGTACATGTTCTTCTGTCTCTGGAATGCTGTCTCCTTCTGTGATAACTCTGTGCATTAGAAATTTCTCCAAATTGGCTCAGCTCAAGGCACAAAACCATAAAAGCATTTATCATATTCAATGGTAATTCTCTCTCCTTGTCTTTAGTCTTCTTCAGGATGTGAACCCCTTATATTTAGGGACCATGCCTTATTCATCTCTGTACATCTAGTCCCTAGAAAAATGACAGGCACCCAGTAAACACTGAATGAAAGAGTGAACTTGATGGAAAAGTAGCAGGTTACGGGTGATGAATAATGTTTTTTACAAAATAATACCTATATGGGCTGTTCTTCTCTTCTTACTATACATAGCTGAGCCGTCTTGTCCCTTTCCACCACGACCATCATTATTCTTTAATAACTTGTCTTTAAAAATAATCATTCTTGCCTTTTTGTGAGCAATGGTGGATATATTGAGTCAGGAAAGTTACTAATATAATTCTTGGTGAGCAGGAATAAGGGTGGCCCTCAAAAGATCACTTTTCTCTAAAACAAAGTTAAAGTCAAAATCATGTCTTCTACTTCTGTTCCTTCACCAAATCTGTCATTCTGTTTCTTTTTTCATTGTCTGGTGGCAGTATATAAACCTCCCTTTAAAGAGTTCTGAAAGAATATTGGCTCTCATTGGTGATGGTGACCTGCTTTGCTGCATGGCATGCTGTGTTTCCATGATGTGATTTTACTTTTAATAAGCCATCTCCTTTGGATTGGATACAATCTGCCATCTTCATTCTGTAGACCTTCATTGAAGATATATAGTGTGCAAGGAATTAGACAGAACTCTGGAGAAATATCTGGAGACATTGCAAGAAATTGTAAGAACAGTATGTTAGCTGTGTAACCACAAGCGAACTTACTTGAATCTCAGTTTCCCCTTTGTAACTTGGGAATAAAAATCCGTACTTCTCAAAATGGTGGCTAGCATAAAGTAGATATTTAATAAAAGTGGCTTTCCTTTCTTCCTTCCCACTTCTGCATGTGACATCTGTAGAGTATAATCCTAGTAAAGGAGCCCAACCAAACCGCAGGTTGCAAATAGATCTGAAGACATTTTCACTAATCCTCTGCTCACTTAAGCAGTCCCTACCATACTGTCTCCCCTTCATGTGATCACATATTTTTCCTTGGCTACTAAATTATCAGTGGTTAATTGTTTAGATTTGGACATTCTTGGCAGTCATTACCCATCCTGATGCTATTTCAAAGTAGAGAGGAATTGTGTTACTGTTGGAATATGAATGGTTTCATCGTATATAGATAGTCATTTGTTCACTCATTAATTTAGTCACAAATTTTTGAGTACCTTGTATGTTCCAGCTATGTTTCATATTGTGCTAGACATTAGCATTACATTAGTAAAATTGGTGGCCTCAGCAAATTTTAAATGGCAAGATGCTCGTACCTCTCATACCCAAAGAAGTTAAGTGATATCCCCAAATTTACATAGCTAATAAGAAGAGGAGCTGATAATGCAGACCCAGCAACATTGAATCCGGAATCTGTGATTTTTAACCTCCATGGCAACAGGTCTCATCGTGTGGTTCAGGGACTCCTGGAGATCCCAAGACCCATTCAGCAAGTCACTGAGGTCAAAATTGTTGTCAAAATGATGCTGGGACAATATTAACCTTTTTATTTTCAAACTCTAATGAGTGTACAGTAGAATTTTCTAGAGGCTATATGCCTTGTAATATTACAACAGATTTAAGGCACAAGTGGATATAAAAATCCAGCTGCTTCTGTTTCCATTAAGCCATATATTAAAGAGATATATAAAAACATAAAATGCTGCCACTGTTCTTCCTAAATTTTTTGTTTCAGAAAATATAGTTTTTTCATTAAAAAATGTTAATTACATTGGCATGTAAAAGACCTATTCTTTTTCTAATAAATCAATATTTTTAAATTATTTTTTATTTCTTATATGGTAAATATCAGTAGATACAGCCTACATAAACAAAAGTTTTTTGAGTTTCTTCCTCAGTAGTTTTTAAAAATGTAAAAGGTCCAGAAACCAAAAAGTTAGAGAACTGCTACTCTCTACTGTTATCCCATATTTCAGAACCTTCTTTTTGGTGTACAATTGAGTCTTTTTTAAAAAATGTATTCATTTGAGAGAGAGAGAGCAGCGGGGAGAGGTGGAGGAAGAGAGAGAATCTCAAGCAGACTCCTTGCTGAGCAAGGATCCCCACATGGGGCTTGATCTCACAACCCTGAGATCACAACCTTAGCCAAAACCAAGAGTTGGATGCTCAACCATGTGAGCCACCTAGGAGCCCCTACGATTGAGTCTTTCAATTTGGCCTCCCAATTTCAAAGAACCCACAATTCTGTTCAAGAATAATGCTTTCTTACAAGTTGTCAAAATTGTTAGCAGTAATACTTGAAAAAAAATAAATTAAAAAGCAGAATCAGACTATAAATACAGAGAACAAACTGATGGTTACCAGAGGGAAGGGGGGTGGGAGGACGGGCAAAATGGGTGAAAGGGAGAGGGAGATACAGGCTTCTAGTTATGGAATGAGTAAGTCATGAGAATAGAAGGTACAGCATAAGGAATACAGTCAGTGGTATTGTAATAATAGCTTTATATGGTGACAGCAGCTACGCTTGTGGTGAGCAGAGCATAACATACGAGATGTTGAATCATTATGTTGGACTCCTACAACGAATGTAACACTATACTTCAACTATTCTCAAATAAAAAATTTAAAAAAATACTTGAGACCCTTGTATATTCTTTGATCCTGTTTGCCTTTTCAAAGAGCTTACTGTGCAAAATATCAGAATATCATGATTCTGGTGTACTTGAATCAGATTTAGAGAGTTAATTTTTATGAAATACATAGAATTACATCATAATTAAAGCAGATTGTGTTTAAATGTTCCATTTTAGTGTATGACTGGTATTGCAACTAGTATGTCACCATCTCCAGAAGTTGATCCAGTCACAAGAAGAGAATATCCTGTTTTCTTTCTTAAATAATGAAGTGGCTGAGTGTTCTAAATAGGGTTTATCAATTGTATATTTTTCAGCATTTCAGCATAGTATAGTACAGATACACTAAATGATTTCTAAAGGAACTGTGTATTGCTTTCATTTGACAGTTAACCAAGCATACAGGAGATTCTGTGTTTAAGTACTAGGGAGACAGACGAGCTGTAGTCTTGGTTATGTTAGATGGGAGAAATAGAAAACAAAACAAATAAAAGGTATTTTTGCCAAACTGGTATAAAATTTCTCAGAAATAACATCTTCCTTATTCTTTATGTTGTTTGCCATTGATTTTATGTGAATAAAAGGTTATAGCCTATTTTTTCTGAGTAAAATTTAATTGGTAATAACATCTTCTTTCCACTATGAAATACAGATTGTTGAGATCTAATACAGTGGTAAAGTATTTTTTAAAACAATGACTACATGTTCTTTATTAAATCTTCCTCCAGATAAAATGAGATGATATTGTCTGCTTTGTTTATATAATGGACCTAGGAAAATGTTCACTGTAACACAAAATTTATTTTCGAGTTGCACATATGATCATTAAAAGAGAACAATATCCTAAATTTCTTAGAAGGTTGAAGAACATATAGGTGTAGACTTTACATATCCAATGTATTACAGTGAATTACCCCCTATATGCTGGGAGAAGAGGTTTTAGTTTAATTTTTGCAGCTGGGAGTGTTTTATGGGTCTGCCTTACTCACATTCCTAGTGCTATACCTAACAGTGTTCCAACAAACATTACTGGTGTTTCATGGGCAAAGGGATTTGGGTATGGTGAATGCCATCAGCCTGGACATAGGTGACAGTTTGCCCAGGAGCAAAATTTAAATCTCTTAAAACCTGCTAGTTTTTACTGCTATAAATTTTATTCTAATGAAATGAGAGCTAGTAGGACCTAAGACTAACTAACATCTTTTGTGGTACACAGTGTGAAGCTAACTAGGACAATATTTGCACCCTAGCATTACCATTCAGTTTATATTGTTTGGGGGCTCAGTAAAATGGACATGATCAAAGAGGTTCATTTTAATGAAATCATGACTTAAATATGGATTTTTAAATGCCATGTGGATTGATAGTTTTACTGACTGTAGAGAGAATTAAAGACAACATTCATGGCTTTCTGTTACTGTTAAGGGACAAAGGAGGTACATAGTTACAAAAGTATTCAATATCATATTGCTAATTTAGGGGAAATTTTTAAAAAAATATGTTTTCTATAACACCACTTACTACTGAAAGAAAGCTCAATAAAATATTGGCTAATGAAGATATTATGGTTCCCCCCCCCATGGGAAGGACAAGTTCCTCCCCCACTCCTATGAAGAGGGACTTAGTGAGTGTCTGGGGTGTGACTTGAGAATTTCATGTTTATCAAAATGGTGATAAAGGGTGGAAAGAGAGGGAGAAGTGTGACAAGCATAAGAATGATAAGGTTGATAACATTGGAATCTACACAGAGTAGATTCCAGTCATGAGCACTGTCACTGACTAGCCTGTGAATTTCAAGAAAAAAGTTTGAAAGTGAGTTTCAGTGATGAAAATTCTTCCCTCTAAATTCATGAATAATAATATCATATTGGCTAATTTATTATTTCAACAGATCTTATTGTCTTTAAATTAATTAATTTGGCCCTTCCTCGGAGATTTTGTAACCTAGTTGGAAGAGATTAGATTCCTACACTAGTCGATGAAGTCCTCAAGAAAAGGTGTCTCTGTCTCTCTCTCTCTGTCCCTCTTGTCTAGCATAGTCTGTTGTTCAGTGTCATAGAGGTTTGGTTGTGGTGTTTGTTTGTTTTTTAGAGGGCGAAAGGGGGAGGAAGAAAGAGAATCTTCAGGGTCCACCCCCTAATGAGGGCTCCATCTCACAGCCCTGAGATCATGACCTAAGCCGAAATCAAGAGTCCGACACTTAACCAACTGAACCACCCAGGCTCCCCTGTTTTATTTTTGGTTTTGTTTTTTAAGTCATTGACCACATAGTGATCAAAGTAAAGGGGGGAAGTGGGACGAATGGGTAGAAAAATGTGAAGTTATAAGCCAAGGAGTTCTTGTTTCTGAGAATCAATCAAAACAAAAATGAAATTTTATCCATTTCACCTTTGAAATTACAGTGTAGGTCAATAGGAATCAATTATAGCATTCTGTTGCCACATATTTTGTTATAAAAATGAAATATAGATCTGCTTGTGCCTAAATCGGATGGTATTTCAGATAGCTGTCTCATCAGTTTGATACTATCTCATTTATACTGAACTTACAGTATGCATATTTTTATTCATACAACATTTTTGAGAAATCTGTCATGTTTCGTATGTTCTTAGACTTTTTTTTACCCAAAATCGTTTGCTAACTCTACCAGTGATAAGGATATTCAGTTTGCCATTATACAGACTTGGGTTCAAACATGGTTCTACCACTTAGTGGCCTTTGGGCAAGTTTCTCAAACTCTGAGATCCTCAGGTTTCTTGTCTCTAAAGCTAGAATACTACTACTTAACCCACGAGGCTATTGTGAGATAACATATAATAAGCTCTCAAAAACATTAGGTCTTTTTCTCTATGAAATAAAAAATGTCCCTAAAACATGTTAAGATTATTTCTTTTTTTTTCTTGACCATCCTCACCCACTTTGTCCAACCTTCCACCTCTCCCCACTGCAACCTCCAGTCTGTTCTCTGTATCTGTGAGTTCAAGTTTGTTTGTTTTTTTTTAATTTTAGGTTCCACGTTTCTGTGAGATCATACAGTATTTGTCTTTTTTGTCTGACTTATTTTCCTTTGAGGTCCATCCATCATGTTGTAGAAAATGGCAGGATTTCCTTTTTTATGGCTGAATAATATTCCATTATCTATAGCACATTGCATGTATACCACATTATATATATAGCACATTACACACACACACACCCCTCATTTTCTTGATGATTCATTCATCAATGGACAATTATATTTCCTTGTCTTGGCTATTGTAAATAATGCTTCAATGAACACAGGGCTGCAGATGTCTTTTCAAGATAGTGATTTTGTTTTTTTCAAATACCTAGAAATAGAATTCCTGGCTCATATGGTAGTTCTGTTCTTAATTTTTTGAGAAACCTCCATATTGTTTTCCAGAGTATCTGCACCAATTTACTTTTCCACCAGAGTGCACAACAAACACAGCAATGTACCGTCTTTCCAATCCTTGTCAACACTTGTTATCTTTATCTTTTTGATAATAGCCACTCTAAGACATGTGAGGGGATATCTCATTGTGGTTTTGATTTGCATTTCCCTGATGATGAGTGTTGTTGAGCACCTTTTTATGTACCTGTTGGACATTTGTATGTCTTCTTTGGAGAAATATCTAACCAGATCCTTTGCCCATTTTTAAATCAGATTGTTTGCTGTTGGGTTTTTTTCCTGTAGAGTTGTATGAGTTTTTTATATATTTTGGGTATTAACTTCTTATCAGATATATAATTTGCATTTATTTTCTCCCATTCCATAGGTTGCCTTTTCATTTTGTCGGTGATCTTCTTTAATGTTCCTATGCATTGCAAGTAATTCTAATTTGTATCTGCTACTGTCGTTTTCCAGATCCAGGAATAGCTTCCAAATAAATGGTACTTCTTTCAATGGAATGATGTTAATTTATCTAGCTCACTGCTACTGTATTGTGTAGCTTGGGAAAATGTGCTGTTTTTGCAGTCTGTTCGTTCAAATGGTTTATGAATTAAAGCAGAGGCCTATCATGTTCTAAGATCCCGTAGTTCATTATTGCAAAATAAAGTATCCATTTATTAGGCAAGGACTGTCTACAATGTCTGCAAGAGTAAACAGACCCACTCATAAGAATAAGTGTTGCCTTCAAATTTGTACTGAAGTCTGCTGAAATACATGTATACTATAGCTGTGATAATGAGCAGTACAGTAGAGAGAGGTGATTTATGATACCTGTTCCTGACAGCTCTAGTGCTGAGATTCCCAGGGTATCTGATCATGGCATTAGCATGCTGACAGCTCAGCATTTAGAACATTATGGTAATTTATCCTGCCTATGCTGTCACCTGCACTGTCAGAGTTTCTTTTTAATGATGGTATAACTATTTTGTTTGTTTGTACTGCATTCTTTTCATTTGGCTAATGCTTTCTCATTAGATTGAACCTAGTAAATGAGAGTAATTAAGTGCTTCCTATAGCTCAGATGCAATGATTAAGTTGCAGAGCTGCTACTGATTATGTTTTGTCATTTATCTCTATTAATCTGAGAATAATCCAGATGATAAACACATGTAATTTTTTGCTAATGTTCAATAGATGAAATTTATAGTTCCTCAATGGAGCCAAGCAGTAAATGTATATTCATATATATATAGTAAGTTGTTATATCTGAGCTTGCTTTAAATAAGCATACAAGTGACAGCTAGTGTTAATAAAAAGGGAATGATACTTTTAATTGTCATACTGAATTTATTCCTTCTTGAGATGTCCTTTATTCTGAAAAAGGGAAAAAGGCTTAAATCCTTGTTATGAAACAAGTTTCTCTCACTTTACCTTTCTTTGAGTTATATGCAGGGACAAGGTTAAAATTTGCTTTAATATACATATTTGAAGTTCTTTTGATCACTCTATTCTGACAGTTTTTCTGATTTTCTGAACATAATATTTTGTAATTCTGATTTTCTAAACTGTAATAATTTATAATGATTCTAGAAGAAAATGTTTCAACTAAATTGTTCATTAAATAACTCATAGAATTAATTTTAGAGCTTCTGCCTTTTAATAACCTAAGCTAAAATGTGGACATAATAACATGGATATATATATTTTTTTATATATCCATCTTGAAAAATAATATACAATTACACATATATTTTCTTTATATCCGACAATATTTGCTATAAAGAGATACAGTTTTCATAACTCTGATTATTGTGAATATTATAGTTAATTGTTCCTGCCAGCTTTCTTAAGTTAGCCAAACCGATTGATGCATTTTATTTGCAATTCGAGATAGTATATGCCAGTTCAGTTTCATGCATTTTAATGTAATTGTTCTGTAAAGATTTATTCCTAACTCTTTACAATTTATTTAGAAAATGATAGTTCCAACAAACTTTCAAACATATGAAGGAAAATAGAAGATTGTTTTTAGGAAATTACATGTTGTGATATTATTTTAATAAATGCTTCAACCGATCATATTATTGCTCAGTATGTGAATATCTGTGTACGTAGGCTACTCCAAATCTTCAGTTCATACAGATGGTAGGAAAATTGACAGAAACCCAGTTACTGCATTACTAGTTTGCACTTACGTGTATGACCAGGAGCGTGGTTAGTGTGATTCGTCAAACACTGAAATAAGCACATTAACAGTTCTTTTGTTGAAAAAGAGCATTGTTGTACTCGAGCTTGCTTGTGTGCATTGCAGTGCTTTGAGAACTGCTCTTATGTGTCATTTAAGAAAAACGTCTTTCAAGCATCCTCACATGTAATGCCTTTATTTACACATTTAGATCACTTGCAGAATTTTGTTCTATGAACAGATGTTATCACCTAAAATTAAATGCTAGAAATAATGATGTTAGGCCTACTTCAGTGAGTTAATTTTAATGGAATATTATTTTTTGAAAATGAAGACATTGCATAAATCTTAAATGGAGTTTGATATTTTTGATGATTATTCATTTTTCTTTGGATTCCTTTCTAAAAGAATAAATGATTTTTAAAGAGTGTGGGGTTAGGCTACACAGAGAACACTTCCTCTTGTTCAGGTGTACAAATGTCTTCCATGCAGACTAATTGGAAAATGAGGCTACCATAAATATTGGAGGTTTATTATGTTCTCTGGTGTTCTATTCAAATTGCTTTTGCTACAATTTTAGAAGATTTAATATTTAGCCTAACAGAGATTATCACCTTTCTTAGGGATCAAGTTTTCAGTCCTGTCCTTCAGGCTAAATTGAAGAAATTGGTTGTTGAGATGATCAGATTATATATGAAGTGATGGTTTGTTAATGGTAGTATAATAGAAGAATCTGTGTTTTTGAAATTGTGGAAAATGTCTCTGATAGGCAATTAATTGTCAGTTAAGTAATGGGCCAAAAGCATTTGAAAGCCCTAAGTTTTAACTCAGACATTCTTCCCTAGTAATTTCATGAGATTATCTTTCTCTTTCTTCTGCGCACTAAGGTAATACAATGAGTAATGGTGAGTATTAGGCCAATTTAATGCTCTTTTAATGTTAAATTCTAAAATAGGAAGCCCAAAATAGTTATGGCAGTTTTCCATCATTTTGTACTGTTTAAAAAGAAAGAAAGAAAGAAAAAGGAAGAAAAACTGGATAATATTTTAGGATGGAATGTTTACTAATCTAGAAGATAATTCTTTTCCAGTAAAAGATGGGAACGATGGTTTTGGTGCAAGAATCTTTTCAGTATCGAGTATTTGCTATTTCTGTATTCCTGCATAGTTGATTTCAAATGTCCTTTCTTTCTTAAGATTGTGGTTTCAAAAACTAATTTTTAATTACCCCCCACCTCCACCCCTTGTCCTAATAACAAAGAAACAAGTCTATTTGAGTTGTTAATGTTGAAATTACAAGGTGTAACTGTTCCTTTGTCGTTGGTTAAGAAATAATTATAAAAATAGGGTAAAGAGAAAATTCTTTTTTCCCTTGTTGGTCAGTTCTATAGAAGTAATTTAAAATACCGTATATTGAATTCTTTGATCATTTCTCCTGGGTGGATTGGGAAAGAAGTCAAAGCTGAGGCAATTGCTTCTGGGCTCTCTTTCTGTGTGCCTGGTAAATGAAACACAAGGAACCTCACCAAACTACATGACTAATGGCAACCTCCAGTGCCGCCTGCAATCAAAGATTAATTTGCTTTATCAAGTTTAAAGAATACGGGGTGATAAATCATGTCAAAAAGAAATAATCAGTCAAAGGCTGATGTTCTTTTCTACATGTGAGGACAGGTGCTATGAGGCATGCATTTGCTATATAGAGTTAATTTTGTTTTTATGCATTTATGTTATGCATCTTAATTTCTATTTAGTTGATCCTTGGATCAAATAATTTCTCTCATTAAGATCAACTAACATTTCAACTGAAAGGCTGTAGGATTATAGATCCAAAGTAACATTCTTTCCTTTAATTTATAGAAGTATTTTTCTCATATGAGTATTATTAATAAATGTTTACTTTTTTCAACATGAGTTAGCTAATGCCAAATGGGAAACGAAATTATCTTCTCCCTGTCAAGATGCCCAAGAATATTAACTGGGTGTTCATATTTATAATAGCTGTCTGTGTATAATAGACTTACATATTTATATAAAATTTTCATTTTACTCAAATCTCCCCACCTGTTTTTTTTTTCTTTTTCCTTTTTTAAAGAGAGAGAGCAAGAGCTGAAGTCTCTCTTTGATTCTCTCCCCTGGGTCCATAATGCAGGATCCATTTGAGGTAAGATTGTATTATGAAGAGGTGGTCTTCCCAGCACTTCCAGCAGACGCATTTTGAACAGTATCCAAAACCAATCTTGTATTTTTTTCAGAGACTGTAAGAACTCTTTTAAAGTGAGACTCAGAGTGTCTTTGTAGCAGAGTTTTTTATTTCTAGTCCTACTCATGTGCAAATGGAGTTTCTTTAAATGTTTTCTTATGTATAGATATGTATTACTTCCTGCCTAGGTCTTTTCTAGGTCACTCCCCTTCAGTGGTTAATTAGAAATTTGGAAATTATTAATTTTCCATTTGATGTATAAAATTAAATAAAAAGTCATCATAGACGTGAAACACAGAGCTGTGAGTTGTCTAGTTGGAGCAGTTGTAGTAAATCTTTCCCTTGGGTGACTCTTCGTTTTATTTTGCTTCACCCTTTCTCCTGGTCTTTCTGTCTAAATAGATATTGACCCTTTCTCACTCCAGTAAATTGTTGGCAGTGCAGAAGGGCTTATGGCTGGCTTTTGTTTTCCTTTTCTAATGTTTCTAATTCCTATGAATTATTTAAAAATATCTGTAAAGTTCCATTATTGACATTACTATCATCCTAAAGAGAAAATATCTTGTCAGCTTAGCTGGGTTTTCAAAGACTTCCTTTTAAACTGAGTAGGAATTTAACTTGCCTGTACCTCTATTTTTCACAAAGTATCTATCATGATCTATTTCATATCTAAAATGAGATGATAGGACAAACTGATAAGAATCCTTCCAATTGAAAGAATTTTGTAATCTAAGCCGTACCTCTTTTGGCATTAACTGAGTCAACCAGTGATCCAGTGATCATTAATAGTTTGTGTAATAGCCGTCTAGCCTTGTGAATTGTACTATGAACTGCATAGTGGAGTAAAAATAGGTTTAGATATGAAGACTGAATACTTCTATCCAAGGTCTAACTCCAATATTTGTATGAAACCTGATAATTGTATTTGCTTTAGGGGTGCTGTTGAGAGTATGATCCCATCATATGTCTTAGTGGTCCCTATATGAAACCACAGGAGAGAAATTCCTTTTAAAATTTAGCACTAGGAGGGGTGCCTGGGTGGCTCAGTCGGTTGAGCATCTGCCTTCTGCTTAGGTCATGATCCCAGTGTCCTGGAATCAAGCCCCGTGGCAGGTCCACTGCTTGGTGGGGAGCCTGCTTCTCCCTCTTCTCTTACCCCTTCTGTTCTCTCTCACTCTCTATCAAATAAATAAATAAAATCTTTTAAAAAAAATATGCTTCTATTTGCTTAAGAAATGCATATATATTCCTCTTACAGATAGCAAAGACTGTAAAATAGTATTTTCTTTTTCACTTTGGACATCTGAAAATGTGGCACCAACCTATGGCTCAACTGTTCCATTGCGTAAAACCTTAGAATCTGCTTTTACAAATTTTGATAATTCTCCCCCTCCCCCCCTTTTTTTTTAAAGATTTTATTTATTTATTCAACAGAGACAGAGACACCCAGCGAGAGAGGGAACACAAGCAGGGGGAGTGGGAGAGGAAGAAGCAGGCTCATAGCGGAGGAGCCTGATGTGGGGCTCGATCCCATAATGCTGGGATCACACCCTGAGCCGAAGGCAGATGCTTAACCGCTGTGCCACTCAGGCGCCCCCTCCCCCTCCCCTTTTTATCTATACTCTTATTCAACCTAATATTATACCTGATCCTCATGATCCGTTTTAATCCCTCTTTTACTTTTTTCATGTCTGGATTTCCTTTATGTCACTCCAAATGCTCAGTAGAAGGAGTCACTATGTAAATAAGTAAAATTGCCCTGACTCTGTCACTAAATATCCAAAGAAGTCCTTTCTTTTCTTGTAGAGTTTAGGTATTCACATTTGTAAAATAAACTAATGAACTAGATTGCCTCGGAGACTTTTTGATTTAAATTCTAGAAGTGAAAACAACAGAAGACTTCAGTTTGTGTTTGGGGCTGTAGAAAGCTTGAAGGAGCTATACTCCCATTCTTAAAACAACAAAAAAGCTGGACAAACTGCAAGTTTATGACTTTCCTTGAGCCTGTCAGAAAGCTGAGGTTGTAAAGTAACCACATAATCTAAAATCCAGGGATGCCCTACTAGGAGAGAAGGAACATGAGCACATTTTACCCTATGCAAACACAGCCAACACCATTAACAGTGATGGGGCTGAAACAGTTGAATTGATGGAGCCTGAGTAGGGGCTGCCAAGAGAAAGTGGAGCCCCTGATGACCTTCGATACATGAGGATTTTGTACCTCCTTGCAGACTCTTCTCCACGTACCCCACTACACTGTCCCTTCTGCCCCAAAAAGATACTGGCTAGAGGCCTGAGAAAGCATCCTTCAAGGTTCAGGCCTGCATGAGGGGAACAACAGTGGGAAAGACACAAAACTCCACCTGAACCTTTCTGCCCTGTCTCTTCTGAAAAAAAAGACATTAATTTACATATTTAAAAGAGCAACCAGTGAAAACCTATTGCAGCCCCAGTTGGGGAGCAGGGACAGGTATTTATGCTGTGTCCAGAACAACAGCTACTGCAGCAGTTGGAGCCCTGAGAAGGCCCTACCCTCAAGACCCAAAGATACAGTGCCTGCCTAAGGCTAAGACCTCATCAAAATGACAGAGAACACTCTCCCTCATTTCCCATCACCAGACTAACCAATGTCAAGTAACAAGTATAATGTAATAGTGGAATACTGCTGGAGAGTTGCATGAGCGTTAGGACAAATCCTGTCTGTGGCACAGCACAAAGGGAAGACCTCATGCTAAAGGTAGAACAGACACTGAGACAATTCCTCTTGAGAATCAGCCCCCACTCTAAATAAAAGATATCGCTAGAATAATTTGAAGTCTACGATATACTGTGGGCAACATACAACAAAAAATCAGACTTCACCCAATTCCCAACCATTAAATTAAACCCCCACGTGAGAGGCCTAGCAGAAATTCATGCCCATTTACAGGAGTAAAAACCAGAAAAAGTCTGGCTTTCAACAAAAAGTTTACAAGGAGAAAAAAGAAGCAGCCATCTACCAAGAAACTAACAACACCAAATTCAGCTATGACACGGATGTTAGAAGAGTATGACAGGAAATTTAAGGTAACTATGATTAATATCTTAAAGATTCTAATGGTAAAAATGGACAACAGGCAAGATCAGATGGGTGTTTTCAGCAGAGTTGAAAATTATAAGAAAAATAGAAATGCTAAAAATGGAAAACTATTTAACAGAGAGGAAGAATGTTTTTGAAGGCCTTATCAGTACACTTGACACAGTTGAGGAAAGAATCCAAGATAAGTCAAGAGAGATTACCCAAACTGAAACACAAATAGAAAACGAGTGAAAAAAAAAATTAAAGGAACAGGCCATCCAAAGGCCACAGGACAGTATAATATATGCATAAAGCTAGGAAAACTTCAGTAATGCTCTCAACCAACTTGACCTACCTGACATTTATCGAACACTTCATCTAACAACAATAAAATACAGGGGCGCCTGGGTGGCACAGCGGTTAAGCGTCTGCCTTCGGCTCAGGGCGTGATCCCGGCGTTATGGGATCGAGCCCCACATCAGGCTCCTCCACTATGAGCCTGCATCTTCCTCTCCCACTCCCCCTGCTTGTGTTCCCTCTCTCGCTGGCTGTCTCTATCTCTATCGAATAAATAAATAAAATCTTTTTTAAAAAAATAAAATACACATTCTTTTCACATGTGCATGATATATTCACCAAGATAGACCATATTTTGGGCCATAAAACAAATGTTAGCAAATTTAAAAGAATAGAAATCCGATAAAGTAAGTTTTCAGATCATAAAAAAATTAAACTTGAAATCAATAGCAGAAAGATACCTGGAAAATCACCAAATGTTTGGTCATAAAACCACCACTTCTAAGTAGTCCATGGGCCAAAGAGGAAGTCTCAATATATAAAAAAATATTTTGAGCTGAATGAAAATAAAAATATAATCTAAAATAACATAATTTGTGGGATACTGCTAAAAAATGCTTAGAATGAAATTTATAGCATTAAATAATCATAATAGAAAAAGAAGAAAGGGCTCAAATCAGCTAGAATAGGGGTTGGCACTTTTCCAGATAGTAGATGCTTTGCAAGCCATATTTGCTCTCTGATATATGTTGTTCCTTTCTGTTTTCGTTTTGTTTCTACAACTTTTTAAAAATGTGAAAACCATTCTTAGTTTAAGTGTCATAAACAAAAGGTCATGGAGCACATTTGGCCCATGGACCATAGATTGCCTACCCCTGATTTAAAAAATAAAGGCAAGTAAAGTTCAAAGCAAGAGGAAGGGAGGAAATAATTAAGATAAGAGCACAGATTAATGAAATTGAAAACAATAGAGAAAATCATTGAAACCAAAAGCTAGTTGAAAAGATAAATAAAATTAATAAATATCTAGCTTAACAGGCCAAGAAAAAAAGAAACACAAATTGACATCAAGAATGAAAGTATGGATACCAGTACAAATCCCACAGACATTTAAGGAATAATAAACTAATACAGTTTGACAACTTGGATTAAGTGGAACATTTCTGTGAAAGACATAAACTACCAAAATTTATTCAAGAAGAAATAGATCACCAGAACAGCCCTCTATCTATTAAAGAAACTGAATTCATAGTTTAAAACCCTCCAATAGAGAAGACTCTATTCCCAGATTGTTTCACTGGAGAATTTACCAAACATGTAAAGAAGAAATAACCCCAATTCTGCACAGTCTCTTCCAGAAAATAAGAGAGAGAAACACATCCCAACTCATTTTATGAGGTCATTACCCCCAATTCCAAAATTGGACAAAGACATTACAAAAAAAGAAAATTAAAGATCAATATCCTTTATGATCATAGGCTCAGAAATTCTCAACAAAATATGTATAAATCAAATCCAACAACATTTAAAAAGGATAATACAGCACAATGAAATGGAATCATCCCAGTATGGCTGGTTCAACATTTAAAAATCAGTCACTGTAACTTCACCTTATTACCAAACTAAAGAAGAAAAAACGTATGATCTTTTCAAGAGATGGAGAAAAAGTTTTTAGCACTCATGCTTAGTAAAAATTCAATAAACCAGGAATAGAAGGGACCTCCCTTAATCTGATCAATGCTGCCTATGAAAACCTAACATCATACTTAATATTGAAAGACTGAATGCTTTCCCTCTAAGATCAGTAATAATGCAACGATGTGCTTTCTCACCACTCCTATTCAGCATCATGCTAGAAGTCCTGTCTGGTTCAGTGAGACAGAGAAATTCTTCAACGTACAGATTGGAAAGGAAGAAGTAAACTTTGTCTATTCCCAGATGACATGATTATACAGAAAATGCTACAAAAAAGATCCTGGGACTGATAAATGAATTTAGCAAGGTTTTAGCAAGGTCTATAAACAAAACTCATTGCATTTCTATGTACTACCAATGAAAAATTGAAATTTTTTTTAAAACACTATGTAAAATAATACCCCCTCCGTAACTTTCATGCAAAGTTAGAAAAATATGTATAGGATCTGTATGCTAAAACCATAAACATTGATGAAAGAAATGAAAGGCCTAAATAAAGGAGATAGATATACACAGTTCATAATGAGAAGATTCAGTATTGTTAAGATGTTAATTCCCCCCCCCAAATTAATGTATAGAATGTATTTCCAGTCAGAATCCTAATAGGATTTTTTATAGATATCAACAAACTGATTGTAAAATTCATCTGGAAATGGGCTCCTGAGTGGCTCAGTTGGTTTAGTGTCCAGTTGTTGATTTCAGCTCAGGTCATGATCTCAGGGTTGTGGGATCAAGTCCTGTGTTGGGCTCTGTGCTGGGTGGGAAGCCTGCTTAAGATTTTCTCTCTCCCTTTCCCTCTGCCCCGTCCCCCTGTCTTAAAAAAAAAAAAAAAAATCCTCTGGGAAGCCAGGAAGCCACAGGAACAAGGATAGCCAAAACAGAAGGCATACAGGTTGTCAACAGACACATGAGAAGACACTCATCATCGCTAATCATCAGGGAAATGCAAATCAAAATCACAAGGAGATATCACTTTACACCAGTCAGAATGGCTAGAATTAAAAAGACAAGAAATAACAAGTGTTGGCAAGGATGTGGAAAAAAAGGAACCCTTGTGCACTGTTAGTGTGTATGTAAACTAGTGCAGCCACATTGGAAAACAGCATGGAAGTTCCTCCAAAAAATTACAAATAGAGATACCATATGATCCAGTAATTCCACTAATGGTTATCTACACAAAGAAGACGAGAACACAAATTCGAAAAGATATATACACCCCTATGTTTATTGCAGCGTTATTTGCAAGACCCAAGATATAGAAGCAACCTAAGTGTCCGTCAGTAGCTAAATAGATAAAGAAGGCATGGTGTATATATATATAATGGGCTGTTACTCAGCCATAAAAAAGAATGAGATCTTACCATTTGCAACAACAGGGATGAACCTAGAGGAATTACGGGAAGTGAAATAAGTCAGACAGAGAAAGACAAATACCATATGATTTCACTTATATGTGGAATCTAAAAAACCAAATGAACAAAAAAAGCAGAAACAGACCCATAAATACAAAGAAGAAGAGGGAAGGGGAATGGGAGGTACAGGTTTCCAATTATGGAATGGATAAGTCATGGGGATGAAAGGTACAGCACAGGGAATATAGTCAATGATGTTGTAATAGTGTTGTATGATGACAGATGGTAGCTCTACTTGTGATGAGCATAGCGTAACACAGAGTTGCCAAACCACTATATTGTACATCTGAAACTAATGTAACATTGTGTGTCGACTATACTTCAATAAAAAAATATATAAAATATTGGTTTCTCATGAAGAAGGAATAATCAAATCAGTGTGACAAAGGAAAAAAAACACAAGTTGAAGAGCCACACATCCAATTTCAAGCCTTACTTACCTTAGAGTTCAAGTAATCAGGAGATTAGATTATGGTACTGGCAAAAATTTAGACATATAGATAAATGGAACATAATAGAAAATTAAAAATAGACCCACACAAATATATTTTGCTGATTTTTACAAAGTTGCAAAGGAAATTCATGGATAATGGATAGCCTTTTTCAACAAATGGTTCTAGGTCATTTGAATGTCCATATGCAAAAATAAGAATTTCTCTCAGTATCTTACACCTTATGGAAAAATTTTCTCAAAATGAATTAAAAGGCAGGTAACGGATTGGAAAAATATTTGGATATTACATTTCTGAAAAATGATTTATATCTAAAATATATAAAGAAGTCTTTCGTTGAAACTCAGCTGTAAGCAACACCACATCAAGAAATGGACAAAAGAGTTAAACAGACATTTCAGTGAAGAAGGTATACAAGTGGTAAATAAGCATATGAAAAGCTCAGCATCATTGTTAGTAGTAAAATTCAAATTAAAACCATAATGAGATGGTTTTAACCATTAGGATAGCTTAGATTTGAAAAAAAAAAAACTTATAATACCAAATCTTACATGTTATAAGAGACAAGTTTCTCACTGTTGAGAAAAAGTTACTGAGAAGGAAAGGGGAAGGTGAGAGTGAACTCTGGTACCGAATCAGAGTTGGAGATATCAGTCTTTCCTACATATACAGGTAGATACAGAAATAAATGCAGATGTGTGTGTATGTATACATGTACATCATACACACACACACTCTAGATACCCTGCTTATATGTCCTTACTTTGGCATTGAAAGAGCTGAGAATACGTGAAACCCTGATAGCAATGAACATACCTAGATCTCAAATCTTGATTTCTAAATACCATTTTCCAGTTTAAAAAATCAATTCTTCTTGGGGAAAAGGTTGATTTCAAGACTGAGTTGGGGAAGATACCAGATGAGCCTAAAGCATCCTGCAGAGCCAACAGGTAGAGAGGTTTTTTTTTTTTTTCAGTAGCAAAAAATTTTTATAGGAAAAATCTGCACTTTTTTATTTAAATGTTTCATTTTGAAATGATTATAGATTCACAGGAAGTTGTCAGGGGAGTTGTCCCCTAGTGGTTACATCTTTCATAATTATAGTACAATATAGAGCAACTCGGTATCAATGCAATGTGTATGTGTACTTATTCTGTCATATGTGTAGAGTCATGTAACTGCTACCTCCATCAAGATACAAAACTATTCCATCCACACAAACATTCCTTCTTGCTGCTTCTTTATACTCACATCCACCCCCACCACCACATATCTGTTTTCCATCACTCTAATTTTGTTATTTCAAGACTGTTATATAAATGTGATCATAAAATTACACAGCACATAATCTTCTGGGATTTGGTTTTTTTTATCTCTGGATCCATCCAAGTTGTGCATGCATCCATAGCTAAGTCCTTTTTACTGTTGAGTAAGATTCCTGATATCAGGGACCACAGTTTGGTTAACATTTGCCTACGGACGGACACTATTGCAGTTTGGCTATCACAGACAAACAACAGTTTTTAATTACTGTGAACAACTGTATACAAGTTCTTTGTGTAAACATAAGTTTTCATTTCTCTGAGACAAATGCCCAGGAGTACAATTGATGGATTATATGGTAAGTGTATATTCAGTTTTTAAAGAAACTGCAAAACTGTTTTCCCTAGTGGCTGTACCATTTACGTTCCTACCAGCAGTGTAGGAGCGATCCAGTTGCTCTGCATCAAAAGATGCTTTAAAAAATGAAGGAATAAAAAGGATGTGGGCATGCCAAAAGGAGCCACCCTGAAAGAATTCCTAATGGCCAAAGCTGGAGTAATCTTGAGCAACAAAATGAATGATAGTATTGGATTATAATTCTCAGAACAAGATAAATATCCATTGAATAAATGGGAGAGAAGAGGAAGTTCTTCCTTTTGGGTGATTTCCAATTAATAAATTAGAAGGAATGAAGGAAATATAAAATTACTATTAGCATACCCCAATAATAATTGTTGCAGGGAAGATCTGCCAATGGATGCTAAAATGAGTGGGCATAAGTTTAAGCATAAACAGATTATTTTCCTAGTCTTTCACAAGGAAATTAGTATCTTCCACAAAATAATTATTAATTACAAGAGGAAAAGTAGTCTCTGTACAGTGGAAAAACCTGGCACGAGTTCAGGGTTGACATTACAAGTAATAAGATCTGTTGGCATGCACTCCCCTCTGGTATTCTTGCAAAAAAATGTATAACCTCAATCTGTTCATGAAGAAACATCAGACAAATCCAAAGAGAAATTATACAAGATAATTGCCCAGTATTCTTCAAAATTACTTCAAGGTCCTGAAAGTCTAGGAGAGACTGAGGAACTTTAACATGACAACTAAATGCAACATGGAATCCTAGAGTGGATCCTGGGACAGGAAAAGGACATTAGTGGAAACACAGGTGAAATCTGAACACAGTCTGTGGTTTAGTTGATAGTATTATACCAAAGTTTTATTTTTGACAAATATGTCATTGGTTGTGTAAGATGTTAATATTAGGGGAAACTGGATAAAGGGGATACAGATATTATCTGTACTGTATCTGCAACTTCGCTGTGATTCTAAAATTATTTTGAAATAGGAAATTTCTAAAATAGGCAACAGCCAGCTCCCCTTTTTGAGGGGCAGTAGTCCTTTGAAGTAGACATAGTCACCTCCTTTTGAAGATTAAGGCATGAAAAGCATGAAAAGTTAAATTCTTATTAAAAGAATTTTGTGTAGTTGGTAACTCCAGAAAGTCTTCTCTAGCCATGTCCTCCCCTCTGCCCCACACTGTTGTCTTGAACATCCCTTCTCTCTGACCGTTGTCATGGTTCTCATCCCTTTACATGAGACTCATCCAAATGCTTATCTTGAAGGGGAATTCTCAGTGCCTTGGCCCACGATAGACACCCAGTAGCATTTCTGGAAATAAACCTGGTCTTCTACATCTGCTGTCCCCTTGATGAATGGCACCATTCTGGCATATAAGCCAGAGACTTAGGAATCATTTCCATTTCATTTCTTCGTCACTCACCCTCACCAAATTCTGGTATTTTTTGCCTCTGAAGTGTCTCACCAATCTGTCCATTCCTGTCGTCTCCTCAACAGCCCCAGTCCAAGTTCTTTTTACTTGGGATGTTACATTACCCTCCCAACTCGAATCCTCACTCTGTTCTTGCCTTCCCATGCCATGCTTTCGGCCTATTTTATACAGTGTAGCCAAGGTACTCTTTTCAAAAATATAAATCTTACTCTGTCTTTTCACCTGTTTAAATGCTTCCCGTTGTTTTTAGGATGTTGCTACACAGCCCTTACTCATTTAAGCCCAACTTACTCTCTAACTGCGCGTAGCCCCTACTTTCCTAGCCAGCCCACTGTCCTTCCTTAAGGTCCTGAGAATCACCATACTCTCATATAACTCTAGGCCTTCGTACATATCGGTTCTGTTGTCTGGAATCCTCTTTTCCATTTCTCTCAACCTTCCCTTTTCACCCAGTTAATGCCTACTCACCCCTCAGCTCTCAGCTTAATTTTCACTTCATCATAGAAGACCTCCTTGATCTCCCAGACCAGGTTATATTACCTTTTTGTATATATCTTATAGTTCTATTATAGCATCTTTCACAGTTAGTAATAATGTTTATTTGTCTGATTATTTGATTAACATCTGTCTCTTTCCCTAGAACTGTAGCCTCCATGAGGATGGGGATCATGTTTGATTTTGTTCATTCCAGCATCTGGCATGGTACCTGACATGTGTTGGAGTATTTATCAAGCTCAAGTTTATCAAATTCAGTTGAACATTTATTAAATGAATAAAAGAATAAGCTATATTATGCTTGTGGAACTCGAACTGCAACTGAATACATTTGCCAAACATTAGATTAGCTATCTCTTCTGTGAGCAGAATTTGGGTTATAAAGAGCAGATATCATATCATGCCCTAGTTGAAGAAACTCTAATCCAAATCTCTTTTGATGGTCAGTCATCTGTTTCCTTGTTTGGTACAAGTCCTATTGGACCGAGGATCCCTAAGTACATGGATAGAAGCGAGGTTGACTACAGTGAGGCCTAAAGCAACTTTTTGGGATGATGGAAATAATTAATATGGATGTATTGATATATATATCTTGATTGTGGTGGTAGTTACACAACCATGTGCATTTTTCAAAATTCATATAACTGTATACTTTTGAGAAGGGTGAAATTTATTCTATGTAAATTATACCCAATTTTTTAAAAATCCTGAGTAATTTGAGGTAGGCACCTGCTCTGTACCCAAGAATCTCTTCAATCTATCCTTACCTTACTGTGGAAATGCATTCATGTGTCATGAAGATATGAAAAACTATTTCAAGTCTAGAATATTCCTAACTACCTAGATCTTCTCCCTGTGCTCTATCCCAATTGAATGAAGGAATGAAAAACAGAAATTCTTGTTGGCTACTTAATTATATTAGGACAACTCTAAGGCCATTTTATTCCCTTGATAGGCTGCCCTTACTCATTTCCACCTGATTGTTCCTTATGCCATTCATTTAAGAAACATTTGCAAATGTCTCAAAGTGTTTCTTTTCTTCCCCTGCTCTTTCTCTACACATAGCTGCTTACTGGAAATGAATGTGTCAGAGGACCTTTCACTATAGTGTGCTCCCCTAAATGAAAATAAGATATCTTTCCCATTGAAAAGGGAATATATTCAGATGTAAGAATTCAACTAACGAAGGTTGTGTTTAATGTTGATTTATCAAGGATGAAGCCAAAAAAAGGCAAAATACATACTTTGACCTAACAAAAAGCCTAAATTGGAGAATTGGTTAATTTAGAGAAGACTAAAATCAAAATGGTTATTTTACAAAACTAATTTGCTGAGTGTCTGTCCCAACTTTTGCTACTGTTGGCTCTGAATCCAGTCACTCTGTTTTTTAAACATGTATGCTTATTCAAGATTTCATTTTTTAAAGTTATGAACGATGACCTAATACTGTATAATACCTGTATCATAGAATAGTTGCCACATTCATCATTTGTATACTTCTGTTTTTATCTAAGTCTTTGGTTTCTTTTCTGTCTATTTAGTATATATCCTGTAAAAAAAAATGAATGAAATACATTGTTTCAGAGTAAAATCAAAGCTAAGAAATTCAAATTTATTGGTGAAGTACCAACAGATATAAATTGTTTGAAATATACAAGATCCTATCCTTAGTTCAGAATCTTTCCTATATATATCGGTTTTGGAAGTAGGGGCGTTCAACTCCTACCTGGCATGGCCATTGGTTTGCTTCTGGTTTGTAATGATAGTAAAGATGCCGTTTTCTGTGCTCTAGATCTCTATTAGAATGTTGTAGAACCTCTCTCAAGATAATAGATGATTCTTGAAATCAAGTCTTGTCTCTTTTCACATAATTTTCTGTTAAAAAATAGTTTCAATTGATCAAACTGTGATTGAGAAAAAAAAATATTGTTGGAGACCAGATGTCCCACGCTATGTCACTAACTGGATATCTATAAATATACGCTCCTGCTGTGTGGTGAGACCTTAGAGCCCAGACTGGGATCACTGTTGGTGATGGAGTCAATCAGATGTTCCACCTGCCCTTTATAGATAAAGATAAGATTTTACACCTGTGAATATGGAACTGTTCCATAGTTACCAGTGGTAAGATGAGTGGTCGTGTTATCGTGACCAAACAAATGACTTTTTTTCTTAATAGAACTCTAGAAAAGCTTTGTTTCTTTAGTTCATTAGTATTCATTAGGGAATATAGACTGTTTGAAAGGCCTACCATGTCCCAATCTGCTAGATAATTTATTTACTTTAGTGCTTCTAACAACAATGTAAAGCAAGAATTGTATCAGTTTTAGAGATGAGGAGATTAATGCTCAAAATAAGTGACCCCAATAGCTAGTGACTCAAAGAACAATATTTCAGACCAGGAGCTCATAACTAACTATAAAGGCACGTGAAGACTGAAATTTTTATAGCTGTCTACGTTTTCTTTCCAGACATAAGTAATAAAAGCCTGATTTCTTAAAAGATTATTAAATAGTTTGTTTCCTATTTAAAAATGTTTTGATCAGTTGCAACATTTTGTTTTTAAAATTAATGATTGTCACAAGCAACCTGATTTTATCTGGTAAGCTAGTAGGGTAAAGGGCTCTGTAATTACTCAGTTGTGTAACGCAGTAAGTCCAGATGTGATGTAGCTACAGAATAATCCACTGTGGGAAACTAAGGTTTTCAGTTGAGGTCTTTGTTCCTAAAGGACAATAGAACAATGGAATCTTTCCACTTAATAATCCTTGTACATGTTTCTTTAACGTATCGAATAACGTCATAGAATTATAGAATATTAGAAGTAGAAAAGATCATAAAATATGTAGCCCAGTAGTTTTCCAGCTTGCTCTGTGGTTTTGGGCAGTGGGAGAAAGAGCTTAGCAGGTGATCTTCCCCTTCCATGAACCAGAGCACTTAACCTTAATCTGTCTCTCATAGTAAGCTTCCAGGTTAGCTCTTATTTGAAAAAATGGTTTCACATCTTTAAAACATTCTTTCACCATTTCCTGATTTTACAGATTGCAATTTAAGGCCCGGAGAAACAAATTACCTTTCTTTTTTTTTTTTTTTTTAAGATTTTATTTATTTATTCGACAGAGATAGAGACAGCCAGCGAGAGAGGGAACACAAGCAGGGGGAGTGGGAGAGGAAGAAGCAGGCTCATAGTGGAGGAGCCTGATGTGGCTCGATCCCACAACGCCGGGATCACGCCCTGAGCTGAAGGCAGACGCTTAACCGCTGTGCCACCCAGGCGCCCCACAAATTACCTTTCTAAAGTAATCTCAGTTGCTGGACTAGGATTTTCAATGCAATAGTTTATTCATTCCTTTAAAAAAAAATTTTTTTTTATTGTGTATCTGCTGTGTCCTGGTTACTATGCTTAGAGCTCACAGACTAGTGGAAGAGACAGATGGATAAACAAATAATTAACAGGTCAGCATGATAAAGGAAGTTTTATAAGTCAAGAGAAGTATCCCATGAGGCATTACATTTGAACTAAGTCTTAACATTGGAGATGATTTTGCCAGGTTGAAAGGGGAGGGTGACTGTTCCCAGCTAAGGCAACAGAGAATACAAGCCATGAAGGTGTGACAGCATGACACGATCAGCCCGACAGCCCGTGTCAGAAGGTTTGGTGTGGTACAACCCTGGGCAGTAGAGTGGAAGTTAAAGGAAAGGTTATTCCTTGCAGTTGGGAAAGAGCCAGATTAAGAGGAGTGCTCCACAGCAGGGTAGGGAAAGACATTTTTATCCTGTAGGAGATAGGGTGCCATTAAAGACATTTAACTAGATAAGAGGAGTTACCAATACTTTATGTATTCAGAAGAGTTATTCTGGTGGCAGTGTCTTCATCCTGAAGGGGAAAAAATACAAACTATACGTTGCCCTTGAGCCGTCTCAGCCTCTTTCACTTACTGGTGTCACTAGTATCTGCCAGTGGTGCCCCAGCTTCTTCCCCGACGGCAACAAGTGTCTGTTACATGTTTTGTTAAAGGTGTTTTGTCCTTTAGAGTATCTGTCTGCCACAACACAGCGTAGATCAGATTTGGAGGACCTTTTAAAACTGAGTGTTTGACTCTCTGTGAAATCCCTTTTCGTGTTTTGCTTCACTTGAAATGACATTATGACTTACTGTGAGACAGGATAATTTGTAGTTTCCTTTGTCATCATCATCTTTGGATGTCACAGACCATGGAGTGCTCTGCATTGGTTCTAGGGAACTGAGAATGGGAAGGACACATGATTTTTATATTATTATTTCTCTTGAGTGTTCTTGCTTGTGATAGATTTTGGCTCCAGGCGTAAAGATGTATGGAGAAGCGGCCTACTGGGAGAGCATTTTATGTTTCACTTGGCTTTTTTGTGACTAAATACAGTATTAAATGATTTGTGTGATACTTGCATGGTATTAAATCGAAAGGTCTGCTGTTTTATCAAGAGGTGCTTTAGCATATACTATGAAGGCTAGACATTAAATACCAGGGTTTCTATGTGTAAAGAAAAGTCAACACAGATTTCTTAGCTTGAATTATTTTAGTTAGTTACCTTAGCAGTGGCCCTTAGGAAACGTAAAGCTTTCTTCCATCAGAAGCCCCAAACGGTTTGTCTTCGGAGGCCATTTTTCTTGGCATTATACTCTGGACTCAACCAACATTCTGGTGGTAAGCTATCATCTTACCATCCTCTGTCTGTAAGCCTGTAGTCATCTCTTTGACCACCTATGTCTTAAAAATCTCAGGGCGCCTGGGCAGCTCAGTCATTTAAGCGTCTGACTAGTGATTTCGGCTCAGGTCCTCATCTCTTGGGTCGTGAGATCGAGCCCCGTGTAGGGCTCTGCTCTCAGCAGGGTTCTGCTTGAGATTCTCTCAAATAAATAAATAAATCTTTAAAAATCATAAAAATAAAAATCTCTCTTTTACCCTGTGCTAAGCAAGAGTCCTTTGTCTTTAATAAAACACAGAAGAGGAGCAGAAACTTTTCTTTGACATGAATTCCTAGGGACCATTCATATACTCAAAGCTCCCAGAGTTGACTTGCCCTTACTTGTGTCTGCAATCCCTGTGTTCCCTGGTCCTCTAAACTCTCCGCAGCTTTTTGGGGATTTCTAAATGTTTTGATACTAGCAAAAATAAAAAGATGGCTTTTTATCAGAGTTATAGAGAAAGGATGGGTAAAATAACAAGCAAGGCCCAATTACACAGCTTCAGGAAGTCTCACGCCAAACATTGCCCATGACAGTAATAAAACTATAAAGGGGAAACAGGCCCAAAGTACATGTCATGTTTATTCTCTTGAAAGTCACATGATGGGCTCTATACTTTATTTCCTAGAAATAGTGCTTCCATGAGGTTGTGTAATGCTTTACCTCTCCTTTAAATACTAACCTCCCCCACAAAAAAAGGGCAGGGATAAGCATTACTTTAATTATTAAGGTGGGTTGTTAGGTACTCGAAGGACAGCATTTCAGGAGAAATCCCATATTGTGTCTAATATTCTTCCCAGGAGGGAGAATCAACATTTATTAATCACCTGTAATATGCAATCCCAAATATTTCACATTAATTTTCTCTGTTCCTTGTAACAAGCTCATGAGATTTCGGCCATTAACATCAGTAAGGAAACACATCCAAGGAGATTTCCTTTCACCTTGGGCACTGGGGTGAAGTGAGCACCTAGAAAGTCTAAAGACCATGTGTGTATGACATGTGTGGGCAGAGTGGAAGGGAAACATAGATGATGAGCAGTAAAAATCTAGAGCATACTGGGGAGTGGATGAGGCTTTCTTTTGTAGAAAGAGCAGAACAAGAAGATAGAATTTTCAGAAAGCTGTTGTGTAGCTTCCAGGTGCCAGTGCCCAGTGCGATGCTCAGCACATAAAACCAATTGAAGCCTCCCAGCTATCCCATAGGGAAAGTGCAAACACACAAAGTATTGTACGTGGATATTTTTCTGAGAGATGGTCAGTATCTTTAATAGATTCACAAAGGAGTTCGTGACCCCCCAAAAGTTAAGAATTTCTATATCATGCCACCTTAACATAAGAGGAACAAGTTGAGGAAATTAGAGCAGTGTGAGCCTTGCTTTATATTCCTTTTTAAAACTTCCCCCAGGTAGTAGTAGTACGTTAAACCAGCAAAAAAAAAAAAAAAAAAAATCTATATATATATCCTTCACAATCCTTCAGGGCTGGGAAACTTAATTTATTTTGTTAGAGAAGCAGTGTAGTATACTGGGTAAGAGTCTACATTCTGAAGTCAAATTGCTCAAATTTAAACCCTAACTCTACCAAGTATTTGTTCTCTTGCCTCTGAGAATACGCCTAATTGCTCCATCTCAATTTCTTCATTGTAAAGCTAGAATAGTAACAGCATCTACCTCATGGTAGATGTGAGCGTTAAATTAGTAAATATGTATAAAGTGCTTAACACAGTGGTTCTTTGCAGCGGTGATTTTTACCTCCCAGAGAACATTTGATGATATTTAAAGACATTTGTGGTTGTCACAATTTGGGGCAGAGGTACTACTGGCATCTGGTAGACAGAAACCAGGGATGCTGCTAAACATGTTACAATGCCCAGGACAGTCCCCCACAACAAAAAATTACCCAACCCAAAATGTCAGTGGCACTCAGGTTGAGAAACCCTGATTTAGCATGATGGCTGACATACACACTTCAGTAAATATTTGCAAATACTGTGTGTTAATGTCTATGAAAAAATGGAAGAACAAGTGAATTTATCATGCACTTATCTGAGCAACTAAAGAAAAGTAAAAAAAAAAATTCAATATCAGATAATAAACTGTCTAATTAATGAAACTTCATTGTTACATGGAAAAACCCATTTAAAGAATGTGACTTTTTGATAATATAAATGATTATGAGCCCATGACTGAGCCTATTTCATGTGCTTTGTAAAAAGTTTTGTGGTTTAATCCTATTTGGAATTGATGTAACTGTTATATTTTTTAGAGCATTTCATGATCACATATGAAAGGCAGTTGGTTAAGAGTGTGGTCTTTGGCATTATTCTTAATTGGGTTCAAATCCCAACTCTGTCAATACAAACTGTGCGGCTCAAAAGACATAACTTCTCTGAGCCTCAGTTTTTTTAGTGGTAGAATTGTGATACTAATGCCCACCTGTTTCATAGAGTTGTCATATTGATTGAGATAAGGCATATATAGTAACTAGTATAATACCTTGCACATAATAAACACTCAGTAATTGATAGCTACTTATATTATCTACATCATCATTTTCATCATCCCTGTCCCTGTAAGTCCAGTCCCCACAGTAGTAGGGTAAAAAGCTAGAGGGGCAACTAAGAGGCTGAGTGTTAGCAAAGTAAACCCGACCATGGGTTCTGCAGTTAGCGTGTATGAACCATCTCGCTTGTCATACTGCCTTTAACAATTTCATAAAATCACCTCACTTCCTCCACAAGGTCTCTTTCCTAGCTTGATATCTACCAACATCCACTCTCGGCATCCCTAACCCCTTTTGGTGATATTCTGGATCTTTTACAGTACTCCTTTTTGTTGAAGTCTGAGTTATGCTCATTTTCCACCAGTGTCTATTATGGGATTTTCCAAAATCCCATTTCACTCCAGTCAAGGAATCTGAAAGAGAAGAACTCTGTTTCCTATCTATGTCTTCTCACCATGTGACTGTTAATTTTATTCTTTTAACTTAACTGTATTTTCAGCCTTCTTCATCATATTCTCCTTTGAAGTTCCTAACTTAGTTTGTTCCATGGCAAAACAAAAAAAAAGTCTGATATTTTGTGAGAATTAATGTGTAGGTTGGTTAAGATGCTGTGACTGCTTTCTGTTTCTAGAAGCTTATTTATAGCAATTCTTCTTTTATTGTACTTGGTCATACAGTAGAAGTAGAAGATATAATCTGCAAACATGGTTTAAGATCTCCGTTATTTTGCCTCCATCTGTATTAATGTATTCCATAAGCGAGGCATTAATACCCCTTTATTGTGTTATAGTTAAAATAATTATCTTAAATCTAAGGACCGTGTCTTAATTTTGAAGAAAGATAATTCTTCCACCTCTCTAAAATTAAAATTGTGAGGAAAAACCCGCAAAGAAAAGGGAGTTCCATTTTAAATACCAGATCTCAGTAGGCTCCTGATTTGCAGGTTGTTACTCTTCCTCCTCTGCGTCCATTGAATGTATCACATGAGCACCAGTGAGCAGATGTGGGGGGGACGCAAGCGGGATGTGGAAGCAGGAACCAGCAGCGTTGGCAAACTGGCAAACGCTTCTGTTTTGCTAAGACCTGCTTTTTTGTATTCAGGCTGTCCGAACCATCTGCTTTTATATTCTCTTTACCTACTGTCAGCCATTTTGCAGTTTTTTAAAAAGCTTTAAAAGTGATTGGGAATTTTTCACAGTAAGCCAGAAATCCTTACCGCTCTTTAAAAACCTGGTGCTTTTATCATATTCCCATTTAATGCTCAAGAGAATAGTTACTTTTTAATTTAGGGCAGTATGTTATATGTTATGTAATGAAAATGTTTTTCTCCCTTTCCAATTACTTACTCTCAGACATCAAAATTTAAATTTAAATAGATACTTGGCCATGGTGAATACATTAACAACAGATGCATAGTGATTGAATATAAATGATGGTTTACTTATCCCTACTTGCTTAAAAAAGAAAAAAGGAAAGCATTGCGCAATTTAATGAAAATTCCTAATTCTTTTTAAGCTTAGTTATTTTCTAGATATGGAACTGATGTTCTCGATAAAAATAGTATTTATAAAGTACCTGTTGTGCACCAGATACCGTGCTAGGCGTTATGTCCGAGTTACTGCTAGTCCTCTCTACAACGTTACAAGATAGGTAGTATCTTCATTTTGTAGATGAAGAAATTGATTCTCAGAGAAGTGGGGAAAATTGTTCAGGTCACACTTGAGACGGGTTTGCACTCTTCTACACGGCTTTTCAAAAATGTCTTATGGGCGCCTGGGTGGCACAGCGGTTTGTCTGCCTTCGGCTCAGGGCGTGATCCCGGCGTTGTGGGATCGAGCCCCACATCAGGCTCTTCTNTATGAGCCTGCTTCTTCCTCTCCCACTCCCCCTGCTTGTGTTCCCTCTCTCGCTGGCTGTCTCTATCTCTGTCAAATAAATAAATAAAATCTTTTAAAAAAGGTCTTATTAAGGAGATGATTTGGCATGTGGTAGAAGGTTTCTGGATAAGGAATTGGGGATGGTACATTTTATTTAATTGCAGGTGAGCACACTTCATTTGGTTTGTGAAGTTCCTGACTCTTTCTAGCCTTTGATCATATATAGGCATTTTATTTTCTTCTCTAGTCATTGAGAAATACTGTTGGCACTTGGTCCTCTGCTTCTGCTTTTTCCAAGGTTTTTAAAAATGCTTTTACTTAAAAAGAAAGAAGAGAAACAACTGTGGCCAGTTTGTAATAATTTACACTAGCTAATTTGTTTTTTCCACCAATGTTTTGCCTGTCAACATTAAGACTTCTAGTAGCCTTTCAAGATTGTAGTCAGAATTAAATAGCTATACTGTTACATGTTTTTGGACCTTTGTTACTTCCCCAAAATGTGGTCTGTGGAAAACAGACGCCAAAGATTCAGTGGTTCAAATGATTGATTTTGTTTTTTTTTTTAAGATTTATTTATTTATTTTAGAGAGCGCGTGCTGTGCGCACGCACGCATGCATGCATGTGGGGGTAGGGGCAGAGGGAGAGAGAGAATCCTGAAGCAGACCCCCACTGAGCAAGGACCCCAACACGGGCTCGATCCCAGGACCCTTAGAACATGACCTGAGCTGAAATCAAGAGTGAGCCCTTTACACAAAAACAGTCACATAGACCAATGGAATGGAATAGAGAACCCAGAAATGGACCCTCGGCTCTTTGGGCAACTAATCTTTGATAAAGCAGGAAAAAGCATCCAGTGGAAAAAAGACAGTCTCTTCAATAAATGGTGCTGGGAAAATTGGACAGCTACATGCAAAAGAATGAAATTTGACCACTCTCTCACACCATACACAAAGATAAACTCCAAATGGATGAAAGACTTCGATGTGGGACAGGAATCCATCAAAATCCTAGAGGAGAACATAGGCAGCAACCTCTACAACATCGGCCAAAGCAACCTTTTTCATGACACATCTCCAAAGGCAAGAGAAACAAAAGATAAAATGAACTTGTGGGACTTCATCAAGAGAAAAAGCTCTGCACAGCCAAGGAAACAGTCCAAAAAACTAAGAGGCAGCCCACGGAATAGGAGGATATATTTGCAAATGATACTACAGATAAAAGACTGGTATCCAAGATCTACAAAGAACTTCTCAAACTCAATACACGAGAAACAAATAAACAAATCATAAAATGGGCAGAAGATATGAACAGACACTTTTCCAATGAAGACATACAAATGGCTAACAGACACATGAAAAAATGTTCAAAATCATTAGCCATCAGGGAAATTCAAATCAAAACCACACTGAGATACCACCTTACGCCAGTTAGAATGGCAAAGATAGACAAGGCAAGAAACAACAATTGTTGGAGAGGATGTGGAGAAAGGGGATCCCTCCTACATTGTTGGTGGGAATGCAAGTTGGTACAGCCACTCTGGAAAACAGTGTGGAGGTCCCTTAAAAAGTTAAAAATTGAACTACCCTATGACCCAGCCATTGCACTACTGGGTGTTTACCCCAAAGATACAGACGTAGTAAAGAGAAGGGCCATATGCACCCCAATGTTCATAGCTGCATTGTCCACAATAGCCAAATCATGGAAGGAGCCGAGATGCCCTTCAACAGATGACCGGATTAAGAAGTTGTGGTTCATATATACAGTGGAATATTATTCAGCTATCAAAAAGAAAGTTCTCAACATTTGCTGCAACATGGACAGCACTGGAGGAGATAATGCTAAGTGAAATAAGTCAAGCAGAGAAAGACAATTATATGATTTCTCTCATCTATGGAACATAAGAACTAGGAAGATCAGTAGGAGAAGAAAGGGATAAAGAAAGGGGGGTAATCAGAAGGGGGAATGAAGCATGAGAGACTATGGACTCTGAGAAACAAACTGAGGGCTTCAGAGGGGAGGGGTGGGGGAATGGGATAGGCTGGTGATGGGTAGTAAGGAGGGCACGTGTTGCATGGTGCACTGGGTGTTATACGCGCTAATGAATCATTGAACTTGGCATCAAAAACCAGGGATGTACTGTATGGTGACTAACATAATATAATTAAAAAACATAAAAAAAAAAAAAGAGTGAGCCCTTTAACCAAGCCACCCAGGCACCCCAATGGTTCAAATGATTTAAAAGCACAATGTTAATAGTTATAATCTATATTTCACTTTTTGCAGCACAACTCACATATACACTATAAAATCAACAGTATGAAAGTCTTAGGCATCTTCAGTGTAGAAAGTTAAACAGTTAAGAGGGAAAATCGGGTTTTTGTTTTTTTAAATCAGTATTTTGGTAGGACTTGAAAATTTCTTAAGATATTTAAATTCAGGAATCCCCTTAGCTCTACATTAAGTTCAGGGAAAATAAGAGGATGTTTTACTTTCTATGATGGATAATAAAGTTTATAGAACTTGTTTTTCCAAGCAGTGCCATAAACTGAAAATACATTGATTGAAAGTCCATGAATGAAGGATGGTGAGCTAGTTATTAAGGAAAGGTAAAATATCTGGGTACATCTCTAGCTTTTTGAGGTTACTGTCCATAGTTGGAGGTAGGTCATTGGAATTGTAATCAGAAGCAGTAAGGAACCAAATGAGCTTTGAGCTGATAGGTTGTATTATTATATAATCAATATAGGCAGTAGTAATCTCTTTCAAGTTCCTGGCCCACCTCAGACCTCAAAATAGAGCCAAATTGTCATAATTTTGCCACCTTGGCAATTCTTTGCAATTCCCAACCCTTTTACTTTTCTTCAATAACACAGCTGAGGCAGAGAGGGATTTCATTTCCACATTCAATACTTACTTTTAGAGCTATGGATTTAGAGTTATTTTGGTACATATTTAATTGAAATCTTATATAAGCAGATGAGCCTCCCCCAAGGAACTGGGTGTATGAAGATGGAGGGAGAGCACTCTGACTTCAAGGATGTGGAGAAAAGAAATTTCTAACCAAAAATAAAGAATTAGAAAGATGAGAAACCAAAGAGTAGTATACCCATTAAGGTTGGAATATCAAGGAGAGGAAACACATGGCATTAGAGACAATAAAGTGTCCAAGAAGGGTACAATCTTGACCTCTCTGGCTGCAATCCATCATACATACTGTAGATGGACAAATCTTAAACACCACTTTTGTCATAGGGCTCTTCCTACTCATAGACTTACCTGTTCCCTACGTCAAGCCAGCAATCCTTGGCTTTTAAGGTTCTCCATAATCTAGCTCCACCTACCAGCCAATTTTAGTTCCAGTAGCTCCCCTCTATCAGACTGACTCTCACCATCTTTATCTTAAATTGTGTTGTTCTCTTTTTCCTTCTTCCCACCCCCATCTCTTTCCCTCCCCATCCCCATTCTTAAGTGTTTTATTCAAGTATCATTCTTACAGTTCTTAGTACCTGGGTCATATTCATTAAAACTCAGTTAAATAATGATGACAATACTAATAGTCATTTATTGTTTATTATGTGCCCGACACTATGATGATAAGCTTTTACGTGCATTACATCTTGTAAGCCTCAAAATAATCCTGTGATGAAGGTATTCTTAACCATAGTTCTACTACAAAGTAACTTGACTAAGAATACAGTGGTAGGAAGTGGCGTGTACAAGATTTGACCTTTAGGTCTGATTAACTCTAAATCTATTAAATGATGAACTGTAATTCCCAGTCTTGCTCCTTTGTTTTCTGCTCTGTGTTTGAGATTCTTGAAGACAGAGGCAATGTCCTATATATATCTTATGTTTGTCAATACAGCTAAGACAATGCTAGATCATCAATTATTTTCTTATTTATTGATTGTCTATCAGTTAGATAAGGTGTGATGGTCAAATGTGATGGCAACAAAAGCAGAGAAATTTTATTCTGATCCTAGTCATTTTTCTGAGGTAGATGTTGTTAAATAGAGCAGTATTTTATTTAGGAGAGAGTGGACTGAACCCAGGCAGTGTTCAGTTTTTAAGGTTTGTAAATCAGAAAAGGATTTTTATAGTAGCTGTAACAATGTTATTTTGTGCTGAATCAGTGCCACTCTTTTATTCTTTCATTCATTAATCAGGTACTTATAATTACTATGATAATGTGATTTATAATAAGAAATATATGTTTGCTCTTTGTCTCCCTTTCTGGCATAGAGCTCCTAAAACCCTTGGAATTTCCTAAGTGATAAGAGCCGATAAAGCTACCTTGATATTCCTAACAGACCCTTCTCCCACATATGCATTTATGTTAATGAGGTCACTTTTGGAAAGCATCTAAGGATGGGGGCTGCTTGCCAGGGGGAATCAACCATGTGATCAGAGGGCTGGTACTTTCAGTCCCCCTTCCTGATTTCTGGGGAAGGGAGAAAGACTGAAGTTTGAGTTCAGTCACCAAGGGCCAATGACTTAGTCATGCCTAGGTAAGGAAACCTCTATAAAAAGCCAAAAGGATGGGTTTCAGAAAGCTTCTGGATTGAGAGAAAGAGGGAAACAAATCATGAAAGACTCTTAACTATAGACAATGAACTGAGGGTTGATGGAGGGAGGTGGGTTGGGGATGGGCTAAATGGCTGATGTGTATTAAGGTGGGCACTTGTTATGATGAGCACTGGGTGTTGTATGTAAATGATGAACCACTGAACTCTACTCCTGAAATCAATATTGAACTGTTTGTCAACTAACTAGAATTTAAATTAAAAAAAAAGAAAAGCTTCTGGGTTGGTGAACACATAGAGATTTGAGGAGTGTGACTCAAAGAACGTGGAAACTCCACACCCCTTCCCACAAACCTTGCCCTAAGCATCTCTTCCATCTGGACGTTCCTGATGTACGTCCTTTTATAAAAAACCAATAATCTAGTAAGTAAAATGTTTCTCTGAGTTCTGTGAACTCCTCTAGCAAAATAATCAAACCCAAGGAGGGGGTCATTGGAACCTTCCATCTGTAGCTACTCAGAAGCACGGGTGACAAACTGGACTTTCAGTTGGCGCCTGAATTAGGGGCAGTCTTGTGGGACTGAGCCCTTAACCCATGAGATCTGACACTATCTCAACATAGATAGTGTCAGAATTGAGTTAGATTTTGGGGATATCCAATCAATCTTCACGGAGGAATGGAGAATTGTTTGGTGTTGTTGGAAAAAAACACCTGGAATTTCCAAATACTATTGACTGTTGAACAACATGGGGATTAGGGGTGCCAACCTCCTTGCACAGTCAAAAATCCAGTTGTAACTTTTGACTCCCCCCAAATTTTACTGCTAATAACCTACTTTTGACCAGAAGCCTTACCAATAACATAAGCAAGGGATTAACAGATTTTCAATGTTATATGTATTATATACTGTATTCTTACAATAAAGTAAGCTAGAGAAAAGAAAATGTTCTTAAGAAAATCATAATTAAGAGAAAATACCTTTGTAGTACCATACTTTTAAAAATCTGCTTGTAAGTGGACCTATGCAGTTCAAACCTTTGTTGTTGAAGGGTCACCTGTACATGTAATTGCCTACTATGTGCTACACTTTGGGACACAGTATGACTAAAGAGGTAGTCCTGCCATTACAGGCTGGTCGAGAACACAGACAAAGCTGACAAGCAATCATTGTTCAATATGATGAGGCCCATGATTGATATGCAGCAACACGGTGAACATAAAGGAAGTCACCTAATGTAATCTTGGGCAAGTCCTGAAAGGATTTCTAGGTGATACTCAGGGTTCACTTTTAGTATCATTCAGTTCTGTGTATTACATAAACAGGTAAGTAAAATACAACTAGGAGTTGCATATCGGCGCAAAAAGAGGCCAGAAAAGTCCAGCTTTATGTTTTCCACTTTCCCACTTATGATTGCAAAATGAGACCAAGAAATGTAAATATCAATACCCTTCAGATTGTTTACCAGATTAGGGAGGTTGAGGTCAACATAAATGTTCCATGCTTCTAAGGTAATTAGTAGAACAAATGAATTCCTCTGCCCCTCTCATTTGGCACCAAGAAACCACCCACTGGTTCCTCTCTGTCATATTGATGCCAGAAAGAAGTCAGGGTTCTCTTACATGCATTGAATGAAATAATGCCCAATAGAAAGTTTAATTCGGATTTACCAGAATAAATGTCGGTGAATACATATTTTCCCAGTAGCTAGGAAGCAGTGTTGTCAAACAGTGAGACCTGTGAATAGGAAATTGTAAAAGAGGTAATTTTACTGTGTAATCTTTTTTTTTTTTTTTAAGATTTTACTTATTTATTTGACAGAGACAGCCAGCCAGATAGGGAACACAAGCAGAGGGAGTGGGAGAGGAAGAAGCAGGCTTCCAGCGGAGGCCTGATGTGGGGCTCGATCCCATAACGCCGGGATCACACCCTGAGCCGAAGGCAGACGCTTAACAACTGCGCTACCCAGGTGCCCCTACTGTGTAATCTTGAGCAAACTCCTAACCACTATTTGATTTTCCCCCATCTAAAAAAATGGGGTTCATGATACCTGTCCTTTGAATGCACATTCTTAGTGACCCGAGAAAGACAATATAATGAATGAGCCCTCTCTAGGCCAAAAGGAAGATAATCCAAGTAATTAAATATTTAAAATAAAATTTTGTTAATGAGATGAGGGAAAGACGGGGGCCATAGAGACAGATATTTTGTCACCTGTTTTTCTTGGTTGCTTATTGAGAATTTTACCTGTTTTTCTTGGTTGCTTATTGAGAATTGAGATTTTAAATCAGCTACAATATGCAGAAAGGTCATAATTTCAATAAACATGACCATTTACTATGAAAAAGAAGCAAAAGATAAATTAGGCAATGTACTAGGATTCTCTGCATATATAGATATATGGTTTATAGAATATGATTATGATGGTAATGACTCCCTTTTAAAATATCTGTGATGAAAAAAAATTATTTCATTGAACTCTTCAGAAGAGGTTATCTCCCAGAAATTCCTAATTGTTTATCATCATAGTCAAGCTGATTTCCAAAGAAAGTAGGGAAAAGTAGGTCTGAATGGAGAAATGGGTGCTATAGAATATAGAATTTTTATTCATTTGTACAGTAGACTGTCATCTTGAAATAAATATGAAAAGGAACAAAGTTGTTTGTGCTTTGAAAATTGAAGCATTGCTCATCATGCATAATTGAACAAAGTTGAAATTTGTAGGTATGAAACCAAAAAAAGCCACAGCAATGATAGCTATTACAGGAAATGGAGGAAATTAATAATAAAAGACAATACACTACCTCATAAATACATGCTCATCATTAGAATAGAGGATGAGAGCATTAAGCAGATACCCTGATTAATTTAACAATTTAATCCTGGAATTGGAGTACAGATATTTCAGGATTCATTTGTACATATAGATAAGTGAGAAAGGCAAAATAAACAGCTTACTTTCACAAAGTAAGATTTTTAGACAGTCCTTTTGATATGTGAAGATAACATTTTAAAAGAAAGATTGGTTATAACTAAGCAAGACATGTTTAATATGAGGTTTTATTAAATAAATAAATAACCAAGTTTCTGTATCTTTTAAAATATACAAAATGTGTTAAGGAACAGATTTGAAGCATTTTTGCCTTATATCCAATGATCTTGCTTTTTATAATTTATTCTAACAATGATCCTGCTTTTTATAATTTATTCTAGGTAACTGCTAGGAGCTATGATTTTTAAAAGACTGCATGATACTAGGAACATAAATTAGGGGGGAAAATTACTTAGGTCTCAGTATTCACTGAGTAAAGTTTAAATTAACCCTGATTAGAACATCTTTGAGTACCTTTTTGATGCATAAACTGATTTATCAAAACATGTGTTTCAGTAAATTTTGGAGGATTTTTAGAAAGAGCAAATAGTCTAAGAGTAGTTTACTAGAAAGGCTTTTTATTTTATATCACCTCGACATATGTGATTCACTTTGTCTTTTTTTCTATCGGCTATTTGGTAAAAGTCCACAATTTGCCAAAATGGTTAATAGGACACAAATATAGACATTTCATGTGATGTACCATGTAAATGTAAACCTTTGTAGTTACATGTTTCTGTAGCAAGAGAATTGTTTTAAAAGGCATGTAATTTATTAGCTATCGGTAGCTTCTTTATTGCCTTGCCGCGCTGCAGTAATAAATAAAAGAAAGTGAACTGATTTTACAAATGGCACACAAGGTGCACATTTTGTGGAAAAAAAAGTCTTTTTTTAAAGAATTGGCATTAAATCCTTTTTTTGTGATGACAAAGAGGCTAAGAGTGCAAACTGTATTTTCTGTTTATCGAAAACAGTCTTTTTTTCTCGGGGGCATTTTTTCCTATGATCATCAAGGGATTTCAAAAGCAATAAAGTGTGGAATCATTGTTCGACTTGAACAGTATTAAAACTTAGGTTTTAATTTCAGTGAAGTAATAAGATTTGAACCTGTCTCACATTACAGCACTGTAAGGCATTTAGCAATTGTATTTTAAAAGAGGTTTTTAAGATGCAGCTCACTTGTAAGCTAAATGTCTGTCAGTAATTAATAGTTTTTCTTCAGCATAGGCTGTTGTGATCAGACCAAGAAATATCTGTGTTTTTAGTAACACATTATGATAATTGTGAGTGCTTATTCCTAATTAGTCTAAATGTCTAATAATTTTCAGCTTGCTTCTCTGGCTGCTTAATAGAAAAAGAGTAACATGTAAAGCTACAGTGTGTCTTTGGGTTTTTAAAAATATGAATGTACATGCACATGTATATTTCAGTAAGCTTTACACCTAGCAAGATGATATGTCAGTTGACTCATTCATTAACCGAGTATTTTATCCTTCAGTATCATTTCCTGGTTTTCAGACATCACATCATTTGTATATGTAAAAACTGTTGCCAGATATGGTACTATATGTATAGCTAAACCCAGACTGACAATCTGGATTCTTCAATACTCAACATTGAACCTATCTTTAGTTTTCAAAAAAGACTTTAAAATATGAGCATTTCTATTAGATCAGTGTGGCAACATACTTGCTGATGAAAGATTGTATTTACCATTTTGAATTGCTATTGAAAATAATTGCCTCTACAAAAGGAAACATCTGTATGATAGCACATGGTTAAAGCTGCCATCAATTTTTAACATTTGAGGGTTGAGCTATGACCTTTTATGATGACTGTGAACAGTAACTGCCTCCATTAGCCATAAGTTTTGTTTCTTTATTTTAGTAGATGGCCTAGACTGTAAATATTAGAGAATCTAAAATAAATCAACATATTATCCTAAGGATACAAAATGTAAGAGCTATTTGTGGTTGGGAACCTTTGACAGATAGTTTGGATGAAGCAGATGATTGCCTGCCTAGCGTATCTGGTCTCCATTGCTATGCCTGCAGGCAGTTTAGTGCTATGGTTGTATATTGATGTCAGGGTTAGTACTGAGTGGCTAGCAGTGACAGATGTCTATAATTACAGGCAATGCTTCCAGTATTTCTGAAAAGCCAGCCTATGTTGAACAATTATCTTATTTCTGCCTTGCCAAAGAGCATGTTCCAATTGCTAGTATTAGCAATGGTGAATATAGTGCTTCATCTGCTGCCTTGGGACAAATGTGGGAAAAGCACTTGGTTATAAAACATAAATGCAAAATATTTTTTCAACATTTTGAATTAGTTAAGTTCAGTGTTTTCCTAATTTTTATCTCCCCATAATGTCTCTGTTGAAGGAATCTTGAAATATAAAAGCACATTTGGCATACTTATTGAGATTTTGTTTTCCCCTAGGCCTGCATGGCTCCCCAGCGCCAGTATCCCTTGCTTTACTGAATAGATGTGTTTAAGCAAAGTTGGCTTTGAAACAACTTTCTTCAACGTGAATTACATTTTCTGATTGACTTCTGTTACAAAATTGGAAGTGCATTTCAATGGACAATCTCCCACACCTTTTGATGAGGAAAATTGTAGTAAAATGATAGACGATGCTGAAATATGCAAAACATTTTAGTACACTGGTGTCTTTACATTTGCTGAGACTCGCAATTCTCAATTTTTGTTTTAACCCCTTCTGTTCAGCTTTCAACCACTCATTGTCCTTTCCTGTCTCTAAATGTTCATGACCACTTCCTTCCACACTCCTGCTTACCCACTTTCCTGACTCATTAGATATGTTTTCATGCTTGATGGTCCAAGTTCTCAACTGTCCTTTTTTCCCTGGTCATTTGCATGTGTGAGACATGGGCTGTAACACCATACTCCCCAGCTGGTACAGCTGCCTTACACAATACTCTCCAACCCTACCATTCCTAAAATCCCTAAAGTTCTAGGCACTGGGTGTTAAAACGTTGTTCATGCTCTAAGTTACAAATTCTGTATTTTCAGGTAATGTAGAATGAGAAATGCCTAGGAAATATCAGTTGAGGATATGTTGTTCTGTCTTCACCCTTTCTCTAACCTGTATTGGGGTTTCTATTTTTGTGCTTAACCACTGTGTGGAGTTACTCATTACACTTTCTCATGGAGCCTTCTCAGCAGTATTTTACTTAATGGGTATGATTATCTCCATTTTACAGAATAGGAAAAAGATTTCAGGAAGATTTAAAAACTTGTTCCGTGACAGACCCTGGGTTTGACCAAATCATCCTACTCTAAACCCAAGTTTGCTTTCCACTCTATCACATTGCCTGTGTATGTGTTTAGGCATGAGTCTAGGCATATGCTCAGTTTTAAGTGTAATGATGATTGATAAAGCGAATCACAAGTTTCATCCCCATCTTTGCTGTTTTATTTCCCAAGGAAAAAAACTTATCTCTGCAACCACAGATTCTCATCCTGGCTAGCCATCAGTCACAAGAGAACTAAGCTAGTTCTAGATCCTAGATATTTGATATAATCCATCCTACCATGTAAGAAACAGCTCACCCTATAGTCTAGTATCAGAGGCCAATATTATATTCATATATGAAGGGCAGCCCCTTTCTGTTCTTACTGAGCCTACCACACAAAAACTCTTTTGGTAATTTAAAACTCTAATGATGGTGTTTAGAACCCTTTCTCTGTGTGCATTAATTTAGCAAAGAAAACTTGGAGAATTGGTTGGACTTACTAATCTGAATTGGGAAGACTTCGATAATTTATTGGCTCCAAGGATATAAATCATCTAATAGCCAGTGAGTTGAGAACTTACCCTGGAAATAGGAAACAGGAACTTGTGATGACTCAAAAAAGGAAGATGAGGGCTTTGAAATCAAGAACTTAAGTGATGCAGATGAGCCGTTGAGAGAAAACATCTCCTGTTGCCACAGAACATTCTGTTTTCCTCCCATTGCTTTTCTGTTCCCCCTCCTAGAAGTTAGGAGATTAGGAGGTAGGCTGCCTTTCATGAGGGCTCTCTCCCCTCTAATCACTCTGTAACCATTACTAAAGCTCCACACAGACCAACTTAGAACATACATCTACTTTCCAGCATCTAGTCCAGATAAAGCAAGAAGAAAAAGGACTGTCATCTTGGGGCATGCCTCATAATCTTTAAGCCAGACTGATGTTTGACTAGGTTTTACTTCATAATAATAGTGGCCGTTTACTGGCCACCTGTTCTGAGGGCTAATAGCTAGTGTTCATTTAGTGCTTACTGTATAATAAAAACTTTCCAAGTGCTTCTGACACTATGCCGGCAGTGCTATAGCACGTTACGACAATAATAATAACACTTACTGAAATTTTACTCTGTGCCAGGACTGTTCTAAGTGCTTTGCAGGAATTAACTACTCTAATCCTCTCAAAAATTTCATAAATTAGTCCTACTATCATCCTCATTTTTTATTTTAGAAAACTGAGGTTTAGAGGGTAAGGAACTCGATCAAAACCACTCAGTAAGTGATAGAATACAACTAGTCTTGGGCTTCAGACTAGGTCTTAACCATTTCACTAGATTTCTAATTTGTGATATCGTTATTATTCTTTCCATTTTACAGATGAAGAAGCTGAGACTCTGAGAGGCTAACTAATTTAACTAGGATTACAGGTTTAATTCATTAAATAAAAATATTTATTGAATGCCTGTTATTTGTCAAGTACAGTGCTAGGCTAGCAGTGGCAGAGTCTCGCCCAAAACCCCATGTGAAAAAAACAAAACAAAACAAAAAACCCGTGTGTATTACACTATATATATATTCTGTGTTTCCTCCAAGGTGAAGTTACCAAAAATATATAAGCAATTAACTTTCCCATTTCTGTTTTACTGAGAGAAGAAGATGCTTCCTGCATAACTGCATATTGTCTTGGTTGAGGTTTTACATGCATTTTAGCTAGTTTTCAGCATGGAGAAGTGTTCAGTAGGAAATCTAAGATGGAAGCAGGACTTACCTGTTGCCCCAGATATTGCCTACCCAGAGAAACCCAGTATTCGAGTTCAAAGGCATTAACAGGCCACCAGAAGGTGAACCCTGATCGCTTACATTTGGAGTAGGCTAAACTTTTCACTAACTAGGCTAGCCTGAAGGACAGAAATTAAAAGGCAAAACAGATTATAGGAACAACATTTTTGAGTAAGATTTGAGAATGTGATGAAAAAATGAACATAATGAACATAGCTGATTTGACAGAGTAGTACAAATGTGGCTGATGTGATCGGCACCCGCTTTTCCGTTCTGTGGGCCATTATTCCTCTACTCTTTATGTCAGGTGGTTCTTCCCAGAGAGAGTTGAGAGTCTCTTAGGAGGAAAGTACAAAAGTTGCTTTGGATGTAGAAAATGGGACATGTTTCAGAGAGGCAATTTGGAGATAAATGGAATATTAATAGGTAACATGTATGAATAAAATACAGATGTTAGAAGTGGAGATGGGGACCTAGTAAAGTCTTAATACCCACTGTAACTACAATTTGTTGTGTTTTTAGAGTAGAGGATTTAGGGGAGAGTGTGGCAAGAATTAGATTAAGTGGTAGAAGACTGTATGTTGTACTTACCTTCTGAATAAATGAGTTCCATTTATTAAAAACGCACTCCTACCCAGGAAGTGGTGACTCGACCTACTTAAACCCTTAGCCCCTGTTGCCACACGTGCATAATGAGAGTGCCTCATGAGCAACAACAGTACTAAGAGATTCTTAAAAATAGTTCTGTCAACTGTTATTTATAATTTGTTCTTTTCTAGGGCTCTCCTTTAGTAATTGGTTTCTTGAATTATTCCATGGAAGCAAACCCATTGTGTAATCTATATAACCACATCCAGGCTTTGAGCGGCACTTCACCATTGTCTTTGCTCATAGCTTCCAGAATAAAATCAAAGTCCCCAGAGCATTTTAAGTGACAGCCACAAAGATCCTGAGCCACATCCTCCCTGTATCTGAAGTTGGGAAGGCGTTCTGCTCTTCCCTTATCCCTAATGTCAGGTGCCAGGTCCCTAAACTCTGTGCTTTTTAGGTTGTACGCCTGAGGAGTGATGTGTCCAGAGTTCCAGAGAAGGCTTGGAAAATAGTTAAGGTGAGTTGAGTTCCTGGTTATTGTGGTAGATCACCAGTCTTTATGCTTATCTCACCACAGCCCCAGGTTCTTATTACTATAATAGATACATGCTCACAGTGATAAGTGTAGGGGTGCTTTGTCTGGGTTCCCTTTTTAGGCACTTTAAAACCCTACAGTATGCATGTTTTATAACCAAATGTTCAACTGTCAGCTAGTAAGCAGTATTAACTGCAGAGACTGCTTAGCGTGATCGCATAGTGTGAAAGCAGCCTAGGTTTCTTGATTACAGCATTTCTGAAGTGGCCATTTCTAACCAATTATTCATACCTGAAAGGAGAAAGTTTTCCTTGGCTACATTGAATAGCATCTGTTATTGAATAGTGTCTACAGTACGTGTATCCCTTATGCCATAGTATGCTTCTGGTGGACACCTTTAGAAGGGATGAGGGATTATAGTAAAAGAAAAAATCTTTTATGTCCCAATTCCCCACCTCTACCATTACCCTATCATGAATTTCATCCAGTTTCATCTTCTTTGCTGCGAAATCTAATGATGATATAAATTTGCTATTGCAAAGAACTATATACAAAATGCCCAAAATGCCCCCGCCTTTAAACCATGGTCTCAGAATCTTCCACCGGAATTAGTCAAGCCTTCTTCTCATAGCCTTGTGCCATAGCCATGGTTAGCTTCTCATTGTATGAGCTTGGGAAGATAATAATATTTACCCGGTGTTTTCCCATGGTTTTAGCCACAGAAGACTAGTCCAACAGAAGCTTGGCCCCAGACATAGAGCGAGTTGGCAGCCAGCAGGAGCAAAGCTGTGTCAGGACAAATGTACACTCCCCATCTTCTCTAGTTGGCTTTCAGCTGGTTGCACCACAGGAGTCTTTCTATGGGCTGTGTATCCTGTGACCAATAACTGGTGCACTCGACCCGGGTCCCTCTTGGCTAGTGAAGGCCTGTCGGGAGACATTAGGTTCATGCTGGTGGAGATCCTTAGTCAGTGGCTCCCTGAAGGAAAATGAGGCAAACAGCCAGCTTCTGTTGAACAGGTGGTAGTTAGACCTTAGATCTGGTCGGGGCGGGGGGTGGGGGGGCGGACAGGAGGCAGGGAAAGAATCTCTCCAAAATTACCAGTATTGCTGGTTTTCACACTGTACCTGTACTCCTCTTTCAAATAAATGATTGTTTAGAAACTAATCCAAAAATATCTCTGGCAGCATCTGGAGCCCTTCCTTAGCAGTCTGGATTTGGGCCCAAGTTAGGAATGGAAACCCCACTGGGGTGCAAGCAAAAGAGGAAGCATGTTCTTAGCCATGCATCAGTGGAGGCCCCTACTGGGAGAGGGGATTATCACAAGGCAGCAGGCAGCCCTGCACCCCAGCCTGCTGAGTTCATGCTTTGTGCCACAGGATGTGGAGCGAAGGAAATGCGAGGCCAAAGTGGTCGCTCCAAGTTTTCTTATACAATGGCTTATTCAAGCAGATTGGGAATGCCTCTTAAGAGATTTGTTAGGTACATGTCCCCTTAGCAAGATGGCCACCACAGATGGTGGGTTCAGATATTCTAATGGAAATAAACATCTAACGTTCATATTTATTTTGTACTTCCATAGTCAGCTTTTCTTTTTATCAGTTGCCATTCTGTATTCCACTGAATGAGGCAAGCAGAATTCTAACCTTTCACCAGTTGGTTTCCATCATTAACTATGGTTTTAAAATTAAATTCTGGCAAAAGATTTTTTACCTAATTTTAGTCTTTTGTGATGCTACTTTAAATGATATGGAAAAATTAGTCAGCCAAGGTTAACATGTATCTATTCAGTAACACTAAGTTTGTATATTTAATATGAAGCAATGATATTTGTACCATTATGTCTTTTGATGTGGTCTTAAGTTAACTGTGATGATCATGTTTTATTCTGCTTCAAGTGTTAATGAAAGACCGCAGTCTTTAGTTCCAAAAGGTTTAGATCCTCTATTCCCTTTTACACCTCTCCTTCTCCTCCCCCTCACCCCCCACCTTTACTTCATCGGGTCTCTTTTATAGAAAGCACTGACTGCATTGACGTCAGGGGCACTTGAAGCCTAAAACAAAAATATGAAAATTGATTCCTTATTCGTAATAAGTAATGAATAATAACCACACTAAGTTCCAAAATTCTTTTCCTAAGGAATGTTACTGCTTTCACTATATTAGATTCTTTTTGGTGACAGGTTTTGTTTTACCACATTACAACCAGTTAAAAATCTTGATAAATTATTTCAGCAGATTGAAACAATACCTTGAAATGTACAACAGTTCGGGGGTTTTAAAAAAATTTATGGTATTAATTTTGTATTATTACATGCGAATTTTGGAGGATAAATTGGTTCAGGAAAGTGTATCATCTAATGGCAGAATACTTTGCTGTTGATTTCCACAGCACTGCTAATTTTCTGCATTGAGCCTGCTTACAAAAGCTCTTTGAGAAGTTATAACATCTTAAACATTTATAGAAAGGCCTAAGGGTATTAACTTGCTGTAATTTTCTGAAGATTCATTATCCAAAATCTTAATTCATTATAACAACTCTTATGAAAACCTATAGAACCAGTGTTTTCTCTTATTTTCTTATTTGCACAGAGTGAGAGATTCATTGTTCTTTTTAATTTGTTTCATGTGGTGCTTTTGAGTACATTTCATAGAGGGCTGTTATTGAATTTCTGTGACTGTCATTATATATCCATACAACCTTTAGGAACTAATATTCTGGGTTTCCCAGTTCTGTAATCTACTTCAAATTTAAGGATTGACATAATTAGTTTCTTCAAAGTTATAACCAGAATGTTAGAGACAACACTGTAGATACCCAAGACCAGGAATTAGGATTGGAAAAAGAAAGCAATTTAAAAAATTATCACAGCACATGCTTTTATTCTTTATTAAGTTAAATTTGCAACTCAGAATCTTACTGCTATTTGTATGCTATTGCTTGTCTGGTTTTCTTATCTTGTCTGGTTTCCCTTTTAAAAAGCCAGATACAAGATCATTTAAGCTACCTGCCTGTGCACAGGCAATATTTGGTCATTTGGTTAGTTGAGGAGTTAGAGGACATATGGGTTGTTGAAGCCTTATGTACATGCCCAAATGCTTCTTTCTGAAATTGAAGAGTAACTAAGCAGAGTCAAACAGAGATAAGAAAACAAACATAGTAAAACAGTTTTTTAGGAGCATGCCTTCTCAAATCTGTAATAATGATGATTCCTTACATTTTTAGCAATTTTCTGTATTTCAAGAGCTAGAGGGATGGATGAGTGGTTAAAATGGATAATTTTTCTAGCTTCTAAGATAATAGCTATGTAGAAGTAGAAAAAATGCAGTTTTTGTATCATGAAATTTTGAAGCTTTATGACCTTGAATGAATACCATTTCTGACCATGCTTCAAGTGTGTGAATTGACTGAATATGTATGTAAAGATTTCAGAGTTAGTGCAGATTTAAGGTTTTGTTTGTTTTAACTTTATCTGTGCAGTGTGGGAATCTTTGAGGTAAGCACCCTCTTACTTTTCTGTTCTTTTGTATGTAAAGAGCCTTCTCTTGAAAGTTATTATCTGACAGTTTTTAGCACCTACTATGAGAAAGGGTCCATGAGAGAAGCAGCATTTGTTGAGTAACTACTAAATGCCAAGCTCTGTATTAGGTATCATCATTTCATCTGCCCAAAAGCCATTAAGTAGCTATTATTATTCCTGTTTTACAGATAGGAAACCAAGATTCAGAGACTTAAGCCTTGTTAGTGGCAGATGCAGAATTCAAATCCAGATATCTTTGGGACTAAAGCGCTTCTACATTGCTAAGTTTATCAAGGCAATGTTCTACTTACTACTGGAGATGTTAAATAAATATTTTCCCTGCCATCAGGTAGCACATGCTTGAAATAGTGGAAGAAAGACATATGCACATGGAAAAATAATACCACAACAAAATTGTGTTCTGTTGTATCATATGGGAAGTGCCACTAACAGACTAGCAACAATAACAAAGGAGGGGAGCTCTTCTTACTACATCTATAGGGAGAACTTCCAGAAATATTATTTAACCATTAACACCACATCTTTTTAAATAATGAAATTTTACCAGGGTTACTTCTGGGGAGTAGAATTTTGGGTATATTATTTTCACAGAGAAAATGTTCTGTGTGAAAACCACACCTTTTATGGGTTGTTTTCCTTTGGTTAAAAAATTGTGAAAGAAATGAAATCAGCCAAATGTGCATTTTAACATTACATTCATTTTTTTATTCATTTAACAAACATTTATCGAGTATTAGGTATGGGAGATAAAAGAAAATCGTCTCTGTCCTCAGGGAGCTTATAGTCTAAAAGAGAAATACAGGCATACTAAGAAAAAGAAGAAGAGCAGAAGGCCCAGATGGCCAGGCAAAACTAGCTTGTAATGAGTGCACGTCCAGTTATGTGAAACACATAACCAAAGGCATAGCCATTTTCAACTTCACTGTTTCCCCCAGAGAAGAATGGACAACACACATGAGCTTATTAGTCTCTTATTTCTTAAATCTCTGCTTATTTTTCATAATGATCTAATTACCTTAATTGATTCTGAAATAAAAAATGAGGAATCTATGAACTTGAAGGGATTCTTTTTTTCCCCTTCTTGCATTCCTATGCCAACTTCTGTATCCTTCCTTAAAATGAGTATTGTGATGTAGTTCTTCTTGCTGTAATAAAATTTTTTTCGGTGAAGTGATAAAAGTCCTACAAAATGTTGAAATCCCCTAAATATCGTGTTAGATTTTTCCTGTAGAAAGCTTTCATTGACTTGTGCTTTGTGGTAAACATTCTTAAAGATATTTCCTCACTGGACAGACTACTTCCCACCCCCAAATTATATATGCCTATGGTATAATTAAATTCCAAATGTTTCAAGACATTTTCATATTATCTGCATGCTCTCTGAATGATAAGGTGCCTTGGAAAATGTGAGACAGTCTTTTAAAAGAAATGCAGTAATCATACATTGATTTTAAATGACCCTGTCACACGTGAAAACAAATCAGATTGTTGCTCTTAATGAGCTTTTCAATTTACTATTCAGTAGATCAGATAAGTGGATTTAAGAGGTAATGATCCTGTTTAGTACTCAAGCTTGACTGTCAGATCCTAGTAGTGGAGAGAAATCCCTAGGGACAAAAACGTTGACACAGTTCTAGATGGGATAATGGGAATCAAAGCTAATGGATGATAAAAGGAATGGTGCAAGTTACAAGGATAATTGTGGATTAAAGCACTGCCATGTGTCAATGTTGACTGTTTTTTCTAGTAACTTATTGGGTCAAATCTGATGCTCTGAGAAACTGTTTTGACAGCAGAGCACAACAGACCTGCCTGCCTAGCTTCCTCCTCTCCTGAAGCCAGGGATAACACAGAAAATTTCCTTGTAAGAACTACCAATTAAAGAAAGATATTTTTAAATGTTAAAATGTCTCGAATGTTTAAAATCACATTTTAGCTATTATATTTTTATTATTCAATGTGGCTTGGGTAAAATCAAAATTAGATTAATTCTGAGCTATGCCATTAAAAAAATAGCACTTCTAAAGCCTTGAAAATGTAAACTTTGGTTTTACAAAAACATGATACAGTATAGTGGGGGAGATGGACACCCAGACGATTACAGTGTGGAAAATACCGTGAGAGAGGGATAGACCAGACACTGTGGGAACATAAAGGAGAGTGCAACTCATTCTTCCTGGGAAGGCCGAGAAGGCTTCTGAGGAGATGACTTTTGAATGGGAATCAAGGGGGGAGGATGAAGGCAAAATGATTCAGGCAAAATGAACAGTACGTGAACTCCTAGAAATCTGAAATTGCATGAGAAGCGTCGGTTGATCCATCAGTATTTCACTGTGGCTTCATATGAAGATGAGGTGTGTTGGGGCCAAGTTGTAAAGGGCTTCGTGTGCCATGAATTATATCAATATCAGATTTTCCAAGGGCCCAATTTACTCCCATCCATGTGAGAGGTTTCAGATTATGCTGAGAAAAGGTAAACTTCCCTTTCTACATACCAGTCTTCCTTTGAGCCTTCTATGTGTTTAAAGGTTTCTGATCATTGAGGATTGGTGGTAACTCAATTCCTGAGATTTTCTCTCCCTGGCTCCCTCTTCCCCCTAAACATCTTACAAACACAGTGATGGTTTCAACCTTATGAGAGATCAAGGCCTACTCTCATGAGCAAAGTCATAGATACAGTAATTGAAATGCTTTTCTATAGGGCTCAGAAATTAGCAGAAGAGGCAACAGGAATGTGAATCTCAATCTTCTTTCTCTCTCCCCCAGCTTTTCCCTTCCACCTTTCTGCCCCTTCTTTCCTTCTCTTGCCCTCTCCACTTGCTCCGTCCTTTCCCTCTTTCTTTCCCATTGATTCACTACCAGCCTAAGCAGCTTCTGGTTTTAGGACTTATGTTGAAAGCCCAGAACATGAGCTTCTGCTTTGAATGGTGTTTAAAATCCAGATATGAGATCTCTGCCATGAACAGCCTCTCTCCTCTGTATAACCCTATAATTCTGGGTGATTTGTGGTGCCCTGTGATTTTTATCTCACCTTCATGACCTATGGCAGTATACCAAGCTGGTGTTTACATGTGAAAAGCAAAAGGCATAGGGAGTGAAAGCTAAGTTGCCATACATACCCCAGGAAATAGGCAGATCAGGAGGAAGTGAGAGAATACAATCACAGGGGATCAAATCACAGAAGAGAAATCCCATACAGCTGGTGTCTGGCAGGGATAACCTGGAATCACACCAGAGCATCAGGGAGTATGGAGGTGTCGACCCACCTCTCAGCTTTGCCAGGCTATTAGGAAATATTCCATTGGCTGCTGGTGGCATTTTCCCACTTGAAGTGGGATATGTGTTTATAAGCTCAATGGGCTTAGGTTGGGACTGAAATGTTGCACCCCAAAGTCTGCAATCAGCACTCCCTAATTGGAAGCTTAGTGGATTCCCAGGCCCCTGATGTATTCAGCAGAGAATCTCTGAGCCTGGGATTTCCGTTTCAGCATGGAAAGTAAGACCTATCTGTATATTTGGGGGAGCTTAATTGAGAGATTTTTTGAGGAGAATGTCTATAAATTCTTTAATTTCCTCTTACTTTTGAAATCCGTATTTTTTTTAACTGACTAACATAAGCCTGAATTATTTGATGGTTTGCTGATATCTGGGATAGATAGAAATTTTTTAAATGTTGGAACCTTTTATTGAGACACTCCATTTTTTAGCCCTTTATGTACGTATGCCTGTCTTCGAGAAAGGGATGGTGTACCACTTTGAGGAAAAAAAAAACCATGTGGTGTTCTGGGAACAAAGTGGGTATGTGAGTATGGGTGTGTATTTCAAAATAAGAGAGGTGCTGCCTGGAGGAAAAAGAGAGTAAATTATTAAATTATACTTTTAAAAAAAATCCTTCATTTGCTCTCCCTACCCACTCCCTTCTTCAGTGTGGATGCAGCAATGCTTTAAGTCTTACATTTGTTCAATTTGAATAGTCTTTTGAAAATACATGCTAATGATAAAGCTTTTAACAATTAAATGTTTTCATCCAGGTATATGCCCGTATGTCAGAAGTTTTAGGAATAACAGATGACAACCATGTTCTAGAAACATTCATGACGAAAATGTGAGTTCTTTGATTTTTCTTTTGTTTTTGTTAAAGCTTTGAATGTAATAGAAATTTTTACTGTGTTTAAATCTCTTAATAATTTTTGTTTCTTAATAAAAGACCTTTTTAAATTATGCTATAATTCTTAGAATGGTAGCATTGTTCTTAATTGAAACTTAATTTCACATATTTAAAATTCACCCCCCAAAAGACATTCTTATTTGTCAAGGTACCCATACAACTGCAGTATGCAACATCAAAGCATGGTTTTAAAACGTTTACAGACTTTGATTCTTCAAGTCAATTTGACAGCATTTTTGTTTTTAATTAGAAAGAAAATACCCAATTTCAAAGACCAACTGAAGAGATTATTCCAAACTGGAATCATTGGGAGAGGTTTGATTGCCTTAAGACAGGGCATTCTTGATTCCAGCAGGAATATATGGCTATCAAAGACATACTCATGGAAACTTCCCTTAAATCATCCTTTATAATCTGTTAGCAGAATTAACTAGTTTCTAGTCATGGACATAATTTTGTACAGTTAGCCTGAATTTGTATGCCTCCATTTGGCAACCCGCTTTATCTGTGTAACAGATAAGACATCACTGTGTTGCTTGCAGAGAACAAAGCTACATAAACAATCGTGATCATAAGAAGTGAGCTTTGGAGCCACAAGTTTGATGGTTCATTTCTTGGCAGTAACTGCGAGCCTCTATTTGACTTCCTTTGTAACTCTTGCTGTCATTCCCTAATAAGTTTGTTTTAGATGCAAACTTGATGTTTCTTCTGTGAAACAGGCAATTTTTTAATTTATAAAACTAAATTTATAGAATTATGTACCATTCAGAGAACAATGTTCATTATACATTGATTGGATATAATTTTGATTATGCCGTTAAAAAGAATAGAATAGAAAATGGTCCAGTGGTATTTAAGCCTGTTTTTGAACTTTGTGAGATATTTCTGATTTAGGTGACCTAACTTATATAAATACATGTGTATTTCCGTGTTCTCTCTATACAAGCAAATACCTTACTTACAATTAAAACCATCTTTTTTTCATATTTAGTGTTACAAATCTTAAATACTGGGGAAGATGCGAGCCCGTGATTTCAAGGACTCTTCAGTTCCTAAATGACCTTTCTGTTGGATATCCTTTTTACTCTATATCTAGTAACGTATAGAAACACCCTAACACATGCATTCTTTTGGCCAGTATTTTCCTTGTTTATAATGTTTGTAATTGTTTTTAATTTAAAAAAAACCCTCTCATTTAGCCTTATCTGTAAAGTATGTTTTTGAAAGATTTATATTAACTACCAACTATGAACATTTATTCAGTCACAATTGAATTTATATGGATATATAGATTCCTAACTAGTTAAAGTTATGTTTATATCCATCCAGTTTAATAAATGGATACATAAGAAATTATGCAACCACATATGTTTTAGTCTGTGATTTTTCTTATTTGTCAGGGAGTTCTTACTTTAAAAGAAAGCATGTAACTAATTTGAAGAAGGTCAAGATGTTCTAAAAATATTACCTTCTAAAAATTGAATTCCTGAGGGTAAATACTATAGCTTCAGTATTCTTCAATTGAAAAGAATATTATTTTGATTAGTTAAGAGGCACAAAGGAGTAATAGGAAGAAAATTATATAAGTTTTTTTACCACTTCTTGGATTATTGCCGCCACCAAATCAACAGCTTATTTACTCTAAAGTAAGATTTCCCATTATGCATTAAATGTTTGGGTTTCTATCTTTAGCAGATTTTTTAAATCTAAAACCAGAATCATCCTTTCTTATTATATTATAGTTAATACTATTGTCCTGTTTCTACCAATGAGAGAGAAGCATGTAGATTGTCTTTTATATGTTAGCTATCAAATATATAGGAGTTATGAAAAATAAGTGTTGGTTCAGTGAACCACCAGGATTAGCTGATATTTAAATATTGAAGGCAGCATTCTGAAAATCGGTGGCATTGGATGGAAATTTTTAATGTAGGTTTACTGCAGGAATATGTTTGTATTAGTTAAGTTTAAAATTGTGTTCCTTGGGAAACCATAAAAGATTTCCAAAGTATTAGACACCCACTTTTGTGCTGGAATTTAATATGCAACTTTTTATTGGAAAATAATCGTCCTTGTCTGGCAAAATCCACCATGCAATATTTCTGTTAGTAGGTATAATGTAATAAAGACAGGGAGGGCTATTTATCACTACAAATTTTGAGGATTTCAGGATTCTTTTTATTATTTTAATATATTTCTTTGATATTAAATCAGAAAAATGATAAATTACACCTGTCCAGGCTGTTTTTCCTTTTTACTGGAAAGTGATGTACAACCCAATTCCAGTGGTCATTTTGGCTTTTTAAGATATGTATTTTTTCTTATTAAAAAAAAACTCAACCTGTATTTTTTTTAATAATAATGCTGAAATACTCTTTATTTCTAACATATGAAGTGGTTTATAAGTACTTCCTAGTCTTGCAAACTCTGGCCTTTTCACAATGAATTACTTTGAGAGCATATTATCTGGAAAGAAGCCTGTGTTATTTTATAGCACGTATCTATTGTTTAGATTTACCCTATTTTTTAGGTTGGAATTGAAATCTAATATAAAATTAATTCGATTTGTATTCTTTTTGGTATAATTTGCATAATGCCTAATTTATTTCTATCCACTATTTAAGTAAGATCCTTTTCCTATCACCTTATATCTCTTATATCTTCCTTAATCCTTAAATTGTAACCTTTTGTTTCTTAAGGTGTTTATTGCTTTTGAACACTTCTTCTTGAAGTTAATAAAAAAATCATATTTTCAGAAAACTTAATAGATAAAACTTAAAAGCTATAACATTTAAACCAAGGGATACGAATGGCTTCAACTTGGGTACACTGATTTATATTTTTTAACAATTATTTCAGGTTTCCATATTTAGAAATATATATTAGTTCAATTTGATTTCAGTGCTCAGTTATTTGAATTATAAATCATTATGTCCCTTCTAGCTGATCAGTCATGAAATATCTTTGAATTCATTTACATAATGGAATATGTGAGTGGTATGTCTATTTCAGTGCAGTTGCTGGTTACCTAATGCATGTTTTGTTGTTTCCAATCGATTTCCTTATTATAATGTGTTTTTAAATCCTGATTTTAAAGCAATACATTATATCTGTGTTAAAAATAAGATGGCACTCTTCAGCAGTTGAAAACAGTTATGCAAGATAAAAATCATCACCAGGATGGCCTCTATTAATGGAAATCTGTTTATATATTAATGTTCGAAGTATTTGTATTTAAAATATTAGTAAGGAATAACTGAAAAGCATCTTAGTACAAAGTTTTTAAATGTTCCTGATTACTTTCTAATGCATGTCTTCAGATACTTTTCATTTCGTTTTTTCTGTTTTTATATTTGTTGACGGTTCTCAAAGCCAGTCTGTGAACCTTGGTGCTCGTCTATGTGACCACTTGTTTGGAAATTGAAATCACAAAAGATCCTCATTTTTGGGAAGTGCTAAAAAGGCTGATGTTTACTTGCCTTAAGGTAGTAGTCTCAAACTTTAGTGAAGATCAGAATCGTTACAGTGCTTGTTAGAGTACAAATTGCTGGACCTCACCCCCAGAGTTTGTTTTAGGAGGTGTTAGACTGAGGCCTGAGAATTTGCATTTTCAGCAAGTTTCTGGTGATGCTGGTGGCTTAGGGGCCAGACTATGCTTTTTAAGATAATTGGAAAATAGGATTGGATGTCCCAAATAAGAAAATCGGGCACCTCTCTATAGGACTTTGTCTTTACTAGGGAAAGGCAGACTTGACATTTTTAGAGATAGCGTAGTTCCTTTAAATCATAATGTGTGTGAGGAGGCCATTACATTAGGCCCCCAGATTTTAACTGGAGAGCCTGTTGCATCTTACCCCAAGGTTTGAAACTTTCCAAGTTGGTAAGACTACTGTAAAATCCAGTGGCCTTTTTGAGGGAAAATTTATATATAATACATTTAGCAGATACATCTGAGTAACTTTTTAATAAGCTCTTTAAATTTCCAGGACTAAATTTCAAGAATTCCAGATTCTAAGTAGCTTTATCTAACATGTACAGAGTTGAAATGGCTCTGTCCTGGGCAGCCCTCCACATCCAGGTTTAATACTTTTGGATCCTTTTCCCTCTTTCAATTACTTTCCAGTCTTAAATTCTAGTTTCTGCCTAACTGGGAAAGGGGTGAGATTTTTCAAGCGGTAGTACGGGGAAGCTGCTGGTGAAACTGGGGAGAGAAGGGTCATACAAAGCAACCAAATAAACTAATTTTAAGTGCTGAGAAAGAGGGAGGAAAGTGTCACATTTCATCAAAAATTCTGTTTGTTTATTAATCATTATTTCAAGGGGGTTTTTTCCCCTCAAAAAGTAATTGATCAGTATTTCTACTTAAATCATTGTTTACTCAAATTTACAGCAACAACATGTCTCACTTTGGGTTTTAGGTAGATAATAATGAGAAAGAAAATTTCATTTTCTGTTAGGCCCTCTGTTGGTAGTTGCCCTTACTACATCACCTTCAAGGAAACCCAGAATATCTTTAGCTTTTTAAAAATAGACCCCAAAACAGATTGTACACTAATTCATGAATTTCTCCAAACTCATTTTACCCTGTTGATACTGTTCACTACAGTTCTTAGGATGAATAACTTCTCCATGTTATTGCAAGACCACCTATATAATTCTCAGGGCCACATACAAAATGAAAATCTGGGGTGCCTTGTTCATAAGTTATTAAGAATTTCAGGGCACCTGGCTGGCTCAGTCAGGGGAGCATGTGACTCGATCTCAGGGTTGTAAGTTCGAGCCCTTTGTTGGGTGTAGAGATTATTTAAAAACAAAATCTTTAAAAAAAAAAAAATTCAAGGGTATCTGAGTGGCTCAGTCTGTTACGCGTCTACCTTCAGCTCATGTCATGATCCCAGGGTCCAGATATCAAATCCCGCATTGGGCTCGGTGTTCCACAGGGAGTCTGCTTCTCCCTCTGCCCCTCTCACATTCTCTCAATCTCTCTCTTTCTCTCTCTCTCTCAAATTAAATAAAGTCTAAAAAAAAATTCAAGACCTCAACAACACAGCATTGAAGCATGTGCAGGCCCTTCTAGGCATAGAAGAACTCTGTGCAAGTTCATAGCATGGATATCCATGAAGCTGGCTCAAGTTCTTTGTTAAAGAAATAATTCCCTCCATTTGGCTTCACACTAGCCCTCTAAGACTTTGAGACTCTCTCTTTCATTCCCGTACACCAGGATTTAGCGAATATAATTCCTACCCACGTGCATCATAAATCTATTTCTCTGTCAGTAGCTTCTCTCAATTGTTTTCATTTTTACAAGCCAAAGAGTCTGCTTCCTATTCATAGGCTGCTTGGTCACCATGATGCTTTTCTTTTTCAACCCTAAACCTCTTCCAGTTTCATTTGTCTTTTCTTGCTTGTTTGTTGTTGTTGTTGTTGTGTTAGTGCAATACTCAGAACTGCATCTTTTTGGATTTAACACTGAGTAAGAGTAAAATAATTTAATTCCATATTCATCCTAATGATTTACTTTATATTACTGGCCTCTTTCAAGTCAGCAAAATATTAATTAAGCATTTACTAAGTACAGAGCAAAAAGACAAATGAGACACAGACCCTGCCCTCACAGATTTTAAATTCTAACAGGATTGATCCTGATTCCAGACTGCCTTTCACATATTTTTTTCTAAGAACTTAAAGTCTATTGTTTTATTAACATAGTTTCTTTTTCTTTTTAAAATTTAACTCAAGTAAATTATATACTAATTGTCTGAAAGTCTGTGCATTAAAAATAATGTGGGTATGTGACATTTTGATGTGGTGGTTTTGAGGGAGTTCTTTTTAGGGTCATTTAGATGTAGCTTATATAGAAGCCAGTAAGTATACAGGTAATGTGCAAGCCAGACATCCTTATCCTGTCACTGATCTTCCCACCACAGCGGTGTGAATCCTGAATGAGGGGGTCGGGAAAGAGTAGGGGGTGAGAGATGAAACCAAGGTGTAGAATGAAATAAGGGTGAAGGATGGAAGTACAATTGGGTATGTCTGTTACAGGAAATATTTAGTAATAAACAGTAGTAATTCTGCTTTTGTGAAACAGTATTAAAATGTATTGCTTTATTTCAGTGAATACCACCATCTCCAGATGGTTTTGAGAATGTTAAATAAAACTAGTTTCAGCATATATCCCTCGGCGTACTTCTATTAACATTTCTCATCAAAAGAAATGTTGATTTATTTCTTTGTTTTCTGTCTCTATTATCCATGGAAAAGTCATCCCATAATTTATCTGCTCCATTTGTTTTTATACTAGAATCAAGTGTGAGAATCCTCTCTACTCCTCTTCTGTAACCCACTTATTCAAACCTTCACCCAGTTCTTTAGATACTTGCTTCACAAGATTACCTTCCTCAAGTATTATTGTGATCTGATCATTTCTCCTCCCAAAAGTCCAGAATCGCTTCCACTTCCTTCTCGGGTCAAAGGAAAATTATTGATTAGAACTTGAGTCCTGTAACAGTACTTGACTTATTGAGTTCTCATAACTAATTTCCTGATCCACCACTCAACCACAATTTGTACTTTATGCTCAGGCCAGGGAAATTTACTTTACCTTCCCCTTGACACCCTTCATTATCTTTCACTGAATCACCACATTTGCTATTCTTTTCATTTGACCCATTGCAACTCAATTAAGTCTCTTTTAAATTTTCAGGTCTCGCTAAAGACTTAGTGAAGCCGTACTAAAACAGTTTTGATCCTTTGTCATGGTATTAAACTGAAAGGACATAAACAAATCATTTAGATTCTCTGAGGCTCAGTTACTTCATCTGTAGAAAGGGACTATTATCTATCTCTTGGGATTTTGTAAGGATTAAGTACAATAATAAATATGTAACAATACATCTTTGCACAGGGGCCATCCTAATCTTCTCTGTATCGTTCCAATTTTCGTATGTGTGCTGCCAAAGCCAGCACTAGAGCAATACATCTGTTTATCTAATAGAATAAGGCACCTGGTACTACTGACCCTATCACATAGTAGGTGCTCACTGAATATTAATTCCTTCCATTTTCGTTCCTATTATCTTTATTTTTCTTAATGTTCCTGAACACCTTGTTCTTATCTATATATCTAAGGATGACTATCATACAGCTTAGTATTGGTTAGTCCTTTCTATTAGTTCGTAAGTTATTAAGAGATTAGGAGGTTTTTTTCCCCTCTTCTTCTTGTTTCAAAATTTCACATAGTGGGCATCTGAATTAATGTTACCGCATTTGTTAATTGACAGCGCCTTAACTCCTATTACTTATAAGTAATTGTTAGTATTCCTTAAGATGCTTCATTTGGTTAGACATATTTGGATGTTTTTTAGGTTAGTAGGGTTTATGAACATAATCTCACTTCTGAAATAATGAAACTAATGTTTCGGTAATTATATTTCGTACCTATCATCCACCTATAGTAATTTCTAGCATGTCATTTTCTTATCTGTGAACTTTCTTCTATCATCAGGATCTAATTCTGTCTGCAAAAACTATTTGTAAACATGTATGGTTTTTAAAGAATTGCCTAGATCAGTGTATCATCTGCCTCTGGTGCTTAGTGAATATCGTGTGCCTGATATACCACTCCTTTGATTCTAAAACCGAAATTGCTTCTCGCTGTAGCACTTCTGTAAATAATATGTAAATACCACAATTGATGGTATTTTAAAACACCTTTTCTTTCTTAGCACATACAATAATGATGTTTTTTATAACCAGTGGCATTTTAGGTTCAACGAAATGTTGTAGATACTCATTAAAGGCTAGATACCATGAATTGAAGTCGTACTTGGTACTGTATATTCCCAACAGCTATTAAAGTGTGTAGTACTCCTGTAACCAAAGAAACCAGTTCATTCTCAGTTTGGTTTTCCTCTTCTCCAAAAGTACAAATTTTCAAAATTTTCTACCATCTGTAAGACATACCACTTGTCTTGACTTTTTCTTTCCTTTCTTCATTTGTCGGGTTAGCTCTCAATAAGGCCATGTTCACCTTCCTCAGTGTTTTCATAACTACATGGATACAAACAGGAATTCCCTAGGAATTTTGTTTAGTGTGTTAATATAGCCAGGCTATGGCGTGTGCTCTGTCCTGGGTGTGATGAAGGCTCATTAATGAATTGGTGCCTCCTAAAAGAACAGTTTCCCTGTTTTTTCTGGAATCCAGTTTCTGTTGTGTCTTAAAAAAAAAAAAAAAACAAAAACCTAGTGATTTCTGTAAAATCACTGGCCTTTTCAAAATCAAATGGATATGATGTAATCCGGTGAAAAGAGCTTACAGCGTAGCATCAGACAGATCTGGATTTGAATCTTGGCCCCACCATTTCCATGTTCCACGCGGGACCTTTACTAAATTCTCTCACTGCTCTAGACCCCTGCTACTGCTGCTGTTATGTTGGCCACCGTAACTGTGTTCACTGTGTTCACTGTGAGGAGCTGTTCCAGACAAGCCTCTGAAATCTACCCTAGTCCTGCCATGCAGCTAAAATGCTCCCACCCACCGAAAATGGTGCATCTTCTGAGAATCTGAGTCTCTTAAAGAAGAACAAGATGAAAGCAAAAAGATCATAAAGATGTTGTATCCATTTGCCTTTTTAAAAAAAAATTACAGACTCTCTTAAGGGCCATAATAGCTTTGAGTTGAATTCCTATAAGGGAATATAAATAATCAGATGAATTCTCATTTTTTTCTTTTTTGAAAAAAGTAAAAATTTATTCTTAATCTTTTTTTTTTTTTTGCTTTAGAATGTAATTAAAAGGCAGTGAGGCTGGCCTTGATACAAAGTGCACAGATGCAGTTCTACAGAAAATGTGTCTTTGGCAGATGAGATTCTTCCTGTGAATGTTCTGTTTATTGCTACCATAAATATTCTATTGTCAAAACATGACTTGCTGTTTATTAGTAGCACTGACAGGAAGATTCCTATTAATGGCAGCATTCTTATTACCCATAGACCCTGTCACTTTTAACTTTGCAATTCCAAGAGAATTGTATTTGGTAATTACTTAAGATATTTCTTAGTTTATTGATCCCCACCCCTGTTTAACTGAGTGAAGTTTGAGTGGCAGCTCTTCCGCTCAGTGATTTATACTGGGAAAAAATCATCAAATCTCATCATTGTACGCAGGGAAAGACCTCCCGCCTATCAGCCCTGATCTTGTTCCCCTTCAGCCTGCCAGAAAAACACAGTGCATTGAGCACCCACTGAGAGCAGTGCACAGAGGAAAATGCATCGGCCCCTGCCCTTAGAAAGCTTACAGCCTTAACATGGGGGTGAGCCAAATACACATGCTTAACATGCATCTGGAATGGTTGCTTTAGAGGGACTTGAGTCTGAATTATACTGCTTGTCTTTTGGAAAGTTTTATTTAATTTTTTTGAATTTGTCTCATCAGAAAAACGGAAGTGATAATACCTATCCCGTGAGTTTGTGAGACTTAACCCTGCAAGTAGCAAACATTCTGCCCATGTTAATTCTCTGCATCTTTGTGTCTTCCTCCCTGACTTTGGCAAAGACATTTGCCTCATGTGAGCCTCACGACAGTCCTGTCAGATAGCTTGGGTATCACCCTCATTTGCTGGAGAGGGAAACTAAGGCCCAGAGTAGCTGTGAGTATAGTACTTAGACTCATCCAGCTGATTGAATGGTGTAGTCAGCCCAGAAACCCAGCTTTCCTGACTCCTGTTCGGTGTTTTTTCTGTTCTTTTACGCTGACACCTGTGACTAAGAGAAGCGGGTGTTTGTGTGCTCAATAGATGTTCTTAGAAACGCAGCAGACCTTCTTTGGTGGCAGCATTAACCAGAAAGTATTTAGGCCTTGCGCTAGTGTTTATGATTTCTCAACTTTATTCTCGTTCTGAGTCCAACTGTTCGGGTGGTAATGTGGTACAGTAGAGAGAACGTGGCTTCTGTAGTCGGAGCTCAGTTCAGGTCTCAGCACTCTCAGTCCAGCGCTGTGTGATCCTGGGCAAGTAACTTCATTTCTCTGACCTTCAGTTCTCTTATCTGTGGATTAGAAACAAGAAATAATATTTAACAGGGTAATCGTGAAGATGAGGTGAATGAACAAATATAAAATGTCTTACACCTAGTAGGTGCTTGAGAAATAGTAGGTCATTTAAACCTGTCCTTCAACACTCGATGACGTGCAGTTGGCTACATCTTTCTAGTTGTATTCTGATCTTCTTCATCTAAAGCAGATTTTCCTTAGATTTCTACTAACTGGGCTCACTGTTTCTTAGAACTGAATAATTTTTTTCTTTCTGGATAGTCTATTATGAGTCTTTTATAATTATTTTTTATGAAATAATATTAAGTGATAAGAAGTTCTCAAGTTATATCCAAAATGTAAAAGGGGTCAGTTTTAATTTTCCACTATCAAGGCTTTAATAGTAAAGAAGTTTTTGTCTTAATTATAAAATTCATTTTTCCTTTCCATAACTAGAATATGTATAAGATAGGAAAAGTAATTGCACTGGTTAATAATGGATTATCATTCTTAAGAGAATGAAAGACATTTCTGTAGGAATACTCTTTAGAAATAATATTGATTCTTCATAAATAGAAATTGATGCCATTATAGTTCAGTGTTATTTTATGATTTATTATCTATTGATAAGACAATTATATTTCCCCAGATTCCTTAACTTCTATTACCTATATCCTTTTAAAAAAACTTGTGAAGATAGATGCCGTGAAATTCATGCTAAAAAACCACACGGTAAGTCTTACTTCCTTTCATTCATGACTAGAATTTTCTGGGTAGTTTAGGTAAGGCGTTAGTAACTTCGGATGCTCTTTCGCTTTCATTAGAGTGAACACTTTCCCTTCCTTGGAATCAGCGACAGTTACAGTCTCAGTGACTTCAGGTGCCGAACCACCTTCTACACCGCCCTCACTCGCCTTCTGATGGTAGATCTAGGTAAGGTGAAGAATTCATTCTTAACTTGATTGATAAGGACTCAGCAATATACTTGTTCAGTTAAAGGATCAGACTACTAGTGAGTACCATATTTAAGTTACTAGAATTTGCCATCTTTGACAAGTTTTCTGCAACTCTCCATGATTTGAGCATCAGAGACAAAAGACAAATCTTTGTATTTAAAGTGGTATTTTAATAGAACCCACATTAATTCTTTAACCTCAGGATTTTTTTTCTGGGTATCCTTTCAGCCATTAATTTTACTGCTATGAATCTAGAAGTAGTCTTAAATACAGAAAAGCTTTACACACAAAGATTTTCTTTGTAATGACGTTTAATCTAGAGAAAAAAAATGGAGATGTGATAGGGAATTGTAAAACTATGGCACATCTACTTACCTGATGGAGTAGTCTGTCGTCATTAAAATTAGGATTTGAAGGCAGTGCAACACATGACATTTTACATTATTAAGTGAAAAAGCTAGCTGTTAAACTGTGCAAATGATATGAGCATGCCTGGGGTGTGGGCGGGGAATGCATCCAAAAAAGGCTTAAATGAAATTCTTTAAAAATGTTAAATGCTATTTTGTGATAGCAAACTATAGGTGGCTTTTTCTCATTTTTAATTACTTGAAATTTCCTTTAAGGTGTTACTTTTATAATGGGAAAAAAATATAACTTCTTTAAAAATGTTTCCATTGAAAAGCTGAAGTTAGCTAGACATATCCACGGGTAGACAATGCCTGAGGATTTTTGTGGTGACCATGTTACTCTGGGTTCCCATTTCCCTGCCATGTTTGAGTACTGCAGGTTAAATTAATCAGTTTATAGACACAAGAAAGAGTTCAATCAATGACAATATCATCCTTAGAGGATATGATACTCATGATACTCTTTTTCGTCCTTTCTCTTGGAATGTATTGATTGATCCATCAACTTAAATATGAATTTTTCAAAAACATGATCATACAAAAGGAAAAAAAGATAATTTTCTTTTGCACATAAAAGACATTGCTCCTTGTAGTAGAAAGATGACTAAACCACCCTCTGTTCCACATCTGTATTATTTTCCTGAATTTCAACAGAATAAATTACCAGAGAGACAAACAGCCAAAAGTTGAGAGAAATGCATCTAGAATGATTAAGGAGCTTGGTGGGATTGATTTCTAAAGAAAGATTAAAAGAACCATGTATGTATAACTTGGCTAAGTGACAACTAAGGCTTGAGGCAAAGAGAACTGTCTATAAATATTTGAAGAGTGTAAACCAGGCATGCAAAACCCAATCATCTGCTACCTTAGCCAAGTGGGAAATCTGAGTGACAGCTTTGCATACTGCACCCTGGCCTGTGTTACCTCTTGGCTGCTGCACTGGAGAGAAGAGGAGTGACCCGACTCTTGTCATTGTCCTCAATAATCATTGAGAGAGCACATCGTACTGTGAGCTCTGAGGGCAGGACAGAAACCAGCCAGGCATACAGGCCCCTGCCCTCAAGGAGCTTGCCCTCTTGCTTTCCTCCCAGTTGTCCAAGCATTAAAGAAGACTGTGTCTAGATCCTTGTCTAGACTGAATTTATTTCCTCAGGCCTTAAAAAATGCTCCTTTAGTGACCCTGTCGGGCAGTGAAAGAAGTGGGGAGACCAAAGTTAAAGAGAACTAGATGGAGGAAATTTCCTAGAAGTAGGTTCATGTCACAGACATTTTCAGGACCTGGAAATGGACTGGGTCAAGATCCTTTCTCATATAGTCATCATAGACAAAAGAACCTTCCATAAACCCGTGGTAGCTTAAACAACAGGACAGCGCTACCAGTATTCACAGCACCCACACTTACCACTGTGATGGTAACTGAGAGTCGTGATGGTGCCCAGAAAGACCCTGCATTACACACTGCCACTTTGAAGATGACTTTTATTTAGTATCGCTTAATGTAAACTGTGAGGTATGAGAAGCTGAAGTAAAATATAGAAATTTGAATAACTGGAAAAAGATTTTATTAGGTTTCTCAGGGTTAGATCACTTTGAATTGCTTAACTCATAACAATATAAAGTATAAATTGATATTGTTTTAGGTTCTCAGTTTTTTCAAAATGGTGAATATCTATTACGTTGCAAACACATTTTAGGTACCCAGGGAGAAATAGAAACTGACTTTGTGGGAGTGCCTGGTGCATGGTAGGTGCTCCGTACAAGGAAATTGAATCTGGGTATAGATAGGGTTAAAAACAATGGCAACTACAGTCATGGAACTTTCACATTGTTTGAAAAGAAAGTCTTTATTTATTAGTGGTTTTCACTTTTTGAAATAATTAAATGTATATTATAAGCATCAAAGGGCGATTTATGGTATATATTACCAGAGCTTCCATTTCTTGTTAAGAACCAGAGTTGCTCTTCTTCCCAAAATACATGGAGCTCCTTCAGGGCATGGACTTGGCCTTTTTCATGTTTTCTAGCACTGATCTCTTCTTGCTACATTATAGGTGCTCAGTACATATTTAGTGAATGAATATCACATAAGTATATTGCAACCAAGATGCCATCATCATTGTTCCTGGAATCAGCAATTCCTGCCAGGTTCTTTCTGGGAGTAGCTTTGATCATTGGCCTCTCCAAGACAAAACAAATCAAGAGGCTGACTACTTTCACAAGTGATCAGCTACTCTTGGCCACTCTTGTGCTCGATTAATCGCTTGTTGCTCTCTGTTCAAAGTGTTATTACTTTATAGATGATCATTTGTTCAGTGTTGCTGAACACAGTTTTATTATTTGAAGCCTTGTCTCACAAACTAGGTTGACTGGAACATTGCTGCCAGAGTTCCTGTATGTGTGGCTTTATAGTTTTCTATTGTGTATTCACTGTCATGGCAACAAAGAAAAAAGAGATGGTTGCCATTGTCAAAAGAAGCACAGATCCATGTGTTAAATGAAAGAAGTAAAAATATTAGGTAATGAGAATTCTTCTCAAATTAAAGAAAAATTTGGGAAGAAATTTTTGTATCACTGATTTTTTTTTTTTTTTTTGGTAAAAATCAAATAGAAAAAAACACCTTAGCAACCTGCTTGCAAAGCATGGGATGTAATTCTTGGACTGAAATATAAAGCGTATTCTAATTGAATCCACCAAACTAAGCTGAGTATGTTGTGTATGAGCCATACATGCACATTGGAGTGATTAGAAAAGGGGAAAAAAATTGGGTGTCACATTAATTGGTGTTTACTTTGAAATGCATTTTGGTTTCTAGTCAATTATTTGTACTTTGTATGAATTTAATTAGATGCTATGTGCCCCAGGTTGTATTTCAGATGAAAATGGGGTTTTTTTGGCAATAAACAGTTGTGCCATTTTATCAAATTGCTCCTTGGCTACGCTAGATGAAACGTTCACTTGTATAAAGAACAGAATTGAAAGCATTTCATCATTGGAATGATGGTATTTAATGTTGGCAATGCATTTCTGTATTCTAAGAAACTGTAAAAATTAATGCAAAAACTCTCTTCACAAGATAACACACATGCAGAAGAAAATGGGTGGCCGTCCATATGTGCACGCATGTTAGCCCTTCCAAGAATCACTTAAAGTTCCCAAGGTTATTTTTAAATTAACTTTGTCAGTCTAATAAACTAAAGGAAAGATAATATTACCCAAGCCAGTAAGTGGAGACCCTCCAGGGAGCTGTTCAGTATAAAATACTTGAATAAATAAAACCTTCTATTTTGTTTAATTTGAATAGAGGTGAATTCAGTTGACAAATATTGGAGAAGGGAAGTGTGGAAAACAACTACAACAATACTCTTTGTTTTGTGGAGAACTGAGTATTATTCATTGCAAATGAAGTTTTTACCAGCCACAAACTTAGAATTACTCAGTGTCACTAAAATTGTTTTTCCTTGGTGTCACTAACAGTTGCTTTTCTTGGCCTTTTTATGATTGCACCTTATCTTGAACTACTCAGATGAGAAGCATGTTGATAGGATCTGAGTGAGCAGTGCTTTCCTCAGATACTCAAACTCTAAGAAAAAGTCATATCTTGTAATGATCAAGGGAATGTTAATATTAAAATGTTATTTATAGACATTAAGAGATATTTTCTCTTTAGGGAGGGGCGTGCTGTAACATTCATCTACCTTTGTGGCTTTTAATAGATAATTGGCACCTGCAGATATTCCTAGCTTAAATTTGAGGAATTTTAAATAAAAAGAAATGACTTGAAAAAAAAAGGGAAGAGTATCCTAGAAATAGCTTCTAATGATAAAAGTAAAAATATACAGAGGAAGGAAACTTTCCTTTTCTTTATTAATAATTACTAACATTTGTTTATAAATTACTTGTAGTCTGCAGATCACTCTCACGTACATTATCCTATTTGATCCTCACAACAGCCCACATGAAATAGGCATTATTGCATTGCGCATGTGTTAGAAAGTTGAGGTTCAGTGAGACTAAATGACTTGCCCAAGGTCAGTCATACAACCTCTAGCCCTGTGACCACACATCCGCATTCACTTCTACTACACTGTTACTTCACCTTTCATATTCTCAATCAATTAGGAAAGGTAACTTTTTCTTTTTCATTTTTATTTGAACTGTTTGGACTGAATGATTGATTTGAGGCTTGAGGGCAGTGAGAAGAAGGGAGAAGGGATTACTTTCCAAGCTTCTATCAAATAACTAGATAGATTCATGTTTATTATTTGCCCTGTATAGGTATATTATGGTTCTCTGGTCAATGAAAGTCAAATGTAGATTTTAAAATTTGTCCTCATGTCCTAATAATTGGCCAAAGCATATTTATTCTCATGGATAAAAAGAACACAGAGGTAGATGACCCAGAAGGGTTTAGCAAGTGAGAAGCTTGATCAGAAATAACTAATGTTCTGGGGCGCCTGGGTGGCACAGTCGTTAAGCATCTGCCTTCAGCTCAGGGTGTGATCCTGGCGTTCTGGGATCGAGCCCCACATCAGGCTCCTCCGCTGGGAGCCTGCGTCTTCCTCTCCCACTCCCCCTGCTTGTGTTCCCTCTCTTGCTGGCTGTCTCTATCTCTGTCAAATAAATAAATAAAATCTTTAAAAAAAAATAACTAATGTTCTGATAGATAGGAAGAATACATCAATATATCACCTGTGTCCATGACTTGGCAAAGACTATCTGGAAAATAGACATGGGGGGGGGCGGGGGGACTGGGCAATAGGGGTAAAGAAGCAGCTGGAAATACTTAGAATCTGTAATGAGATAATTAAGACTAATTAGCCGGCCCTGTAGGCAGAAAGCAGCCCATTAAGTCCAGATTCAGTTTTAATAACTTACCTGGTTTTGAGGGTAGAGAGTCCAGAGCATCCCAGGGAATAAGATCCTTCAGGGATGAAACTTTTAGGGTAGGTTTCCTAGAAAAGGAGTACAAGGGTCTGCAATGGGCAGTGTATTTTTCTTCTGAGAACTAAAATAAACATTCTGGTTCCCTAGGGAGAGGAATTAAAGGGAGCCTCAATTTTCTCATCTATGAAATGGAGATATCTATCTTAAAGAATTGTTATGTGCTTTAAATAAAGAGGTGTGAAAAGGCCTGGAACAATTCCTATCACAAAATAAGTACTCAGTATATATTAATTAAAACAAAATTATTTATTGGATGTACAATCAGGGGTACTGACGGACACCAGGACCTCAAAATGAGGTAAATTCAGTCCCTCTAATGCAGCTACTCTGCCTTCACCCGCGCTATGATTTTCCTACAGAAGCAGGAACTGATGACACTTCCTGACAGGTACTAAAACAGCCTGCCCTCCCTGAAGCCTTAGTCCTATCACAGCCAGCTACACGTCCTAGGCTGTGTAGGGGGAAACTGAAATGAAAATTAAATTTTGGCCCAAGTTAGCTCTAGGTAGCACCTTTCTCAATACCTATTCTAATAGAACTGGAGAAGTGCTATCCTAATGAAACACTGGGGAACAGCAGATGATGTGGGCCTAGGCCTGCAATATCACTGGCTCTTTTGATAGGACCATTGGTGATTGGTTTTAAATAGATTATTTTCCTCACTCATCTGCCTCTCTGTCTCCTTGTTTGTCTCCCCTCTTTATTCTCAGTAGTTTGGAACAGAGAGCTTCATAACATTAAATCTGACCTTTACTAACTATATTAGTTTTCTATTACTCCCATTACAAATAACTGCAAATTGAATGGCTTAAATATTACAGATTTATTATTTTACAGTTCTGGAGGTCCGAAGTCCAAAATGGGTCTCAGTGGGCTAAAGGCAAGGTGTCAGCAGGGCAGCGTTCCTTTCTGGGGCTCTGCGGAGAATCTGTCCCCTTGCCTTTTGCAGCTTAGATGCCACCTGCTTTCCTTGGCTTATGTCCCCCTTTCTCCAGCAACATCAGGTCAAGTCCTTCTGCTGCCATCTCTCTGTTTTTCCCCATCTACTTTTCTCTACCACTTTCAAGGACCTTTGTGATTACCTTGGACCCATTTGGATAACCCAGGATAGTCTTCTATTTTAAAGATGATTAACAACCTCAATTCCCCTTTGTTTATAACCTAACATATTCACAGATTCCCAGGATTAGGACGTGGGCATCTTCGGGGGAGGGGGGGGCGTTGTTCAGCCTACCATACTAACCTATTACTAATACCAAAGTATTTCACACAATAGTTGTCATATAATAAATCCCAGTAAACTTGTTGGCTATCATCATTTATTATTATAATAATTACTTGTACTATTAACTTCTCCTTGACTACTCCCTCAGATCCCCAGTAATCCAGCCTCTATTTGCATTTGAATTTGAGGAAATGAGAAGTTTCACTGTGGTACATACTTTTAAAGATGGAGAGAATTTTGTTGATGGTGGTTTTTTTGTTGTTTTGGGTTGGGTTTTTTGTTTTGCTTTGTTTTGAGATTCACATGCCATAAAATTCACCCTGTAAGTATAAGTTCAGTGGTATTTAGTACATTCAGAATATTCACAAGGCTGTGAAACCATCACCATTATCTAATTCCAGAATATTTTCATCACCCCAGAAAGAAATCCTGTATCGTAAAGTAGTCATTTCTTACTTCTCCTGCCCCCAGCCCCTGGTAACCACTAATCTACTTTCTGTCTCTATGGATTTGTCCACTCTAAAAATTTCATATAAATGGATTCATGTAATATGTGGCCCTTGTGTCTGTCTTCTTTCACATAGCATAATGTTTTCAAGGTTTATTCATAGTTTAGCATATCTCAGTACTTCATTCATTTTTATGGCTGACTAATATTCCATTGTATGGCTATACCACATTTTGTTTGAACCATTGGATTTTCACCTTTTGGCTGTTATGATAATGCTGGTATGAAAATCTGTATGTAAGTTTTTGTGTGAACATACCCTTTGAATTCTCTCAGGTGTATACCTAGGAGTACAATTGCTAAATCAAATGGCAGTTCTACATTTAACTTTTTGATTAACCACCAAACTGTTTTCTACAGTGGCACATCATATTATATTGGGTGCACTATTTATATTCCCACCACTCAAGGGCCTAAATTATATAAAATAACTAATGAAGTGTCCTAAAAATAACGTATCTGAGAGCCAACATACTAAAAAGGTTGCTGTTAGTATTTTAATGTGACTTCTCTGAAGGAAAAAAAAATTGAAACTCCTAAAATGAATAACTTCCTGTTGAATCAGATCCTTAGAAATCCAGTAGAGGGGATTAGATTTGGGTTTTACCGAAAAGCTGAAGAATTTATCATTTTTATTATGCATGACTGAGAACTTAAACAATGTTATGTTAATATTTACTTTTCCTGATGACAATGAAAATATTAGTCTGTAAGTTGGCACTTCACCTTCAAATCATACTGGTTTCTGGGCCCTGGTCAGAAAAAAAAAAAAATGAGCAGCTTTAATTATTATTCATAAAATGATCACATACACATTTGGCATACTAAATATATGACTGCATACTTGAATATGAAGTTGTAAAAGAGTGAACTTGTGTTTTCTCCTTTCCTATCAGAAGCAGTAATTGATACCTCTAAGAGTAATACAAATAAGGAAAAAGTCTCTAATAAATGTTGCATAGAGTTTGTTTGCATGACATAAACAAAAATGACCAGTTTCCAGCTTAGATAATACAACATACCACCTTGCAGTAAGAGAGGAACAGTGCTAACTGAAACATGAACATTTTTGTAGAAATAATGCACCAGTGTATCATATTTGCCTATCTTAAACTCAAATGATTGCTGAGGAATCCCTTTCTCCCTACCAGAACCAGTCTGATTGTTCTTCACCTCTTCTAACTTCATGCAGCTCTAAACTCAAGATTCTGTGACCCTGACTTCAGTGCCCACCTCGGATACCTTCCACCCCTTTAGAGACAGGAGGAAGAGCATGAGCTGGCAGTAAAGCTAACGGAATTGGGGATCCGAGTCCACTGACATGTACCAGCCCAAGGATGTTGGGCAAACCACTTAACCCCTTTGAGCCTTTCTGTTTGCATGTAAAATGAAGGAAATCATCATACAACTCCATAGGATTGTTGGGACCATTAATGACTTGCAGCAGTGCTTGGAACCTAGGAACAGCTACATGGGTGTCTGTTAAGTAAATCAAGTATTAAACTCATTGCCTTCACATAATAAGCACTCAGGAAATAACTGTTGTTAGTCAGTCACTACACAACTACTTCTTGAATGCCAGACCCTATTCTAGGCACTGGGGATGTAGCCATGACCAAAACAGACAAAGTTCCTGCACCAAGGAGCTTACATTCTATTAGGGAAGACCATGAATATATATATGTGAACATACAGCCCGGTCACAGCGAGTCCCATAAGAAAAACAAAGTAGGTTATGGGAGTGGAAAGTAGGGTGGGGGCCGGGGGCGACTTTTGCAGTAATGTTTTAGACAGAGAGGTCAGGGAAGCCATTTCTGGGGATGTGACGTTAAAGTAGAATTGCTCTTCACCTTCCTATCTTAGACTTCTCCCTGCACATTTTGGTGGCTTGTCTTCTGTGCCTTGATTTCCCCTGTACCTCCAGCTTTGATTGAGGAAAGAGATGAGTCAGGAAGTTTTTTGATCTATAGCTCTGTGTATTAAGTGAAGGTTGAATGGTAAAGTCCTGAATTTGTCTTTGTTCTGATTAAATATCCTTACCTTGGGAAAGCTTTGTTCCCAAAGGAAGGGTATTAGGGTGGAGGACAACCTGCTGGTCACGCTTTGATCACTGTAATCACCTCTCTAGGTCCATATAAAACGCAAAACAACAAAAATGTTAATGACTATCATTTATCCAAAACCAGAATGCTAACAAGTAGCAGAGCCAGTATTTGACCTTAGAACCTTCAAAGCATCCACTCTTCCTGTACCCTTACCTGCCTGCCGTGATTGTTACCACTATTCTCATTAGTAATTCCATATTTAGAAGATACTTTATCTTAGGAGAGTAAGATTATGTAGCTTAAATATAAGGTACATATGTATTATTTATTTAAGGATTTGATAATGTCTGCTTCAATTGGCTATTGTATTATTCATATCAGGTATTAAGAAAATAAGGGATTTTTAGGGGCGCCTGGGTGGCACAGCGGTTAAGCGTCTGCCTTCGGCTCAGGGCGTGATCCCGGCGTTATGGGATCGAGCCCCACATCAGGCTCCTCCGCTATGAGCCTGCTTCTTCCTCTCCCATTCCCCCTGCTTGTGTTCCCTCTCCCTCGCTGGCTGTCTCTATCTCTGTCGAATAAATAAATAAAATCTTTAAAAAAACAAAGAAAAGAAGGGATTTTTAAAATTCATTTTCATTCAAATACAGTATTTCCTTTATTTTCATTCAAATACAGTAATTCCCTAATACATGCCAGGCACCGTTCTAGTTGCTAATACTCTAATGCTAATGCCACCACTATTTATTGAGCATCTTCTATTTTTCGTGTGTTATAACATTTAATATTCACAAAGATAGATATTTTTGTCCTGTTTTGTAGATGAGAAAACTGAGACTCCGGGTAATTAGTTCATATCGAAAGCTAAACAGTAAGTGGTGGAGCAGACACTGGTTCTGCTTATTGCTGAGCCTTACCTGCCTATGTCATTGTCCTTCACTGAGAAATGCAGAGACGCGCAGTCTGAGCTCTCCGGAAGCAAAGCCAAAGATACTATCAGCGTAGGCTTATAGAGCTAATATTTACATATGCACATTATAAATTTTGTTTTACCTAATCCCCACAGTAACCCTCATCAAATGGTGGTAGTGGTGGAATGACGTTAGGCATTATTATTAGCGTTCATAGCTATATGCCTAAATCTCTGCAAATTCGAGGCAGACTGATCAATGTTACCTATTGTCAAGAGTAGACAAAAGGCTGTGGCAACCCACAGGGAGAAGGGGATGGCTTGTGGTGGGGCCTTAGAGAGTACCTGCGGGCGAGCTTAGCTCAGATTAGGAGAGCTGCTGTTTCACCTGGCCTTGGAAAAATAAGACCTATAAAGGACTCTAATGTTATCACCCGCTGACAGAGGATGTAGCTAAGAGGTGTAGCTTGGTCACATAGCCAGTTGACAGAGCAGGGATTGAAGATCCTGATTGTGCCATTGACCTTCTGTGTTACGTGGCCTTGGAGCTCAGTTTCCTTTTCTGTAGAGTGATGTACAGACCAGTGTTCCTCAAATATGTGCTTGCATCTGAGTCACCTGGAGGGCTTCTTAAAACAAATTTCTAGACCCCCCACCCCCACCCCCAGAGTCTCTGATTCGGTAGCTCTGGGATGGAACCGGGAATTTACAACTGGTAAGTTCCCAAGAGATGCTGATACTGCTGTGTCAAGGACCAAACTTGAGAATCACTGATCTCTTCTCTGAGATCTTGTTTCCTCTCTAATGCTCTATTTAAAAAGTGACAGCATTGGGGCGCCTGGGTGGCACAGC
>NC_048220.1:87900006-87926902 GCF_002007445.2 Ailuropoda melanoleuca | reverse complement strand
ACACACACACACACACACACACACAATGAAATACTACACAGCCATTAAAAAGGATGAGATCTTGCCATTTGCAACAACATGATTGGACTTAGAGGGTATTATGCTAAGTGAAATAAGTCAGACAGAGAAAGAGAAATACCATATGACTTTACTCAGGTGGAACGTAAGAAAAAAATGAATAAACAAAAAGTAGAATCAGACTATAAATCCCGAGAACAAACTGATAGTTGCCAGAGGGAAGGGAGGTGAGGGGATGGGCAAAACAGGTGAAGGGAAGTGGGAGATTCAGGCTTTCAGTTATGGAATGAATAAGTCACGGTAATAAAAGGCATAGCTTAGGGAATGTAGTCAATGATATTGTAATAGGTTGTGTGGTGACAGATTGTAGCTACACTTGTGAGCAGAGCATAACTGTAGAGAAGTTGAATCACTATGTTGTGTACCTGAAAATAATGTAACATTGTCAACTAAAATATAAATTTTTAATAAAAAATAAATAAATTGCAATTTATGTGTATCCATGTTTGAAGTGAAGGTTCTGTTTTGATAAAATCCTTGAGGAAACTGCTGTCTACATTTCAAGGGAAAAAACAAAAGAAAATGACTTGTTTCTATAAAGAAAAGGAAGCTTAGTGCAAGAGGAAGTGTACCCATGGAGAATGTACTTAAAATCCAAATGACCCATGAGGGACCCCATCTTATTTGGCAGATAAAAGTTTCCCTGCTATCTATTTAACAAATTAATAAAAAAAGAACATAAATAAAGGGGAATAATAACTTAGAGCTATCTGGGCACCTGAGTCTGTGAGCCCTTTAGGGCCTTGGCACCTAAAGAGAAGGGGGAAAAAAGGATCCCTGTCTCTGAGGCTTTGAAAGTGGCTTTCCTTGAGGCATTGGGGAAGCTCTGGGGGCAGTAAGAACTGAAGGGCTGAGATGCCTGGGGCATGCGTCTGTTTGATCCAATAAAGAGCCAGGAAAAAAAAAAATGGCTGGTAAGTAATTTTGCTATTTCATTTGGTGCAAAAGAGAAGGCAAAACACCAGAATATTCAATGAGCTAAACAAAGTACAAAATGCAGCATGAGCGCGAATGCAGTCTGACCCCTTCCCGGGAACATTTCTACGCCTGAATGAAGCACTCACTGCCTAGGCTAATGTACAATAGCACGCATTTTAAACCATGGTGACCCTTTTGTTTTTCTGATAGGCGAAGATGAAGACGAATTTGAGAATTTCATGCTGCCTCTTACAGTCTCTTTTGAAACAGTATTACAAATATTCAACAACAACTTTAAACAAGAAGATGTAAAGGTGGGTTTGTTCCTAAACATCACGAAAGATGATTTTGCTCCTTCTGGGGTATATAGATCCACAAAAAGGTTTCTGCATATTTGTATGTGCTCTGTGCTTCATAAGTCTTGCTTCCTCAACTGCATGTGTCTTTGAGTTGTACTTTTCATGTAAGTACTTCTTTAGTTTCTTACACAAATTGACTTTGAGGTCAGCGAGTGATTTTGGACAGTTTATGATTAGATGATTTCTCTCTTGTGGCAGTTAGTATCTTTAAAAGAACACTTCTCATGGGTACAGCACTTTAAGCATCCCTGTTCACTCATCTACCCTGCACTGTGTGCCTCAACATATTTATATGGAGGAATGCACACACATACACATGCGAAAACACTACATCTCTAAATATTTTTTTAAACAAGAATTTATATAAATCAAGACTTTATTAAATGGCTAGGCATATATGTATAAATAGGAGCTGGTCGTGAAGTATTGCATTCTTAAACTGAACAAAGTGATTAGGATAACTGATAGCTAAATAAGGTTTTTATGTGCCTGTGGGAGCCGTATTAGGATTGATTTGACAAGTCGGTTCAGCTGTGGCAACAGTCATAATATCTAAGACAACATTATGTTTTATTAGTAAAATCCTTAAGTGTAGCAAGCTGTTTGTGACAAAACAGTCCCATATTTTAATGTGGGGGGGGTGGGGAACACAAGATCTGCAAAATAGGAATAGCATCTTCTGAAATCATAATGTATCTGGGCTATATTAAATAGATTGACACTGATTATTATTTTTAAAAGACTAATAAATGTACTCTTGAGGATGCAGGCACCTTTGTTAGTGATGTTTGAGTCATATTTTATTGTTATTTGGAATAAGTCGAAAACATTAACCATCATTTTGCATAGTTTCTCTCGCTACCAAAAAAAAAAAAAAAAAAAAAAAAAAAAAAAAAAATNAAAAAAAAAAAAAAAAAAAAAAAGGAAAAAAATTAGCAGTAAAAAGCCAGATAGTAAAACTGAAGGCCTTTGATGATGATTTCAGGGTAATTTTTCTACCAAAAAATAATTAGCCAAATGTGATACCTTTTGAAATAGAGTTTTTGAAATGAATGTTTATCAACATGAAATAGTCATAGAATTTTAAAACCAAAAAGGATCTTAGAGATTTTCTTTGTGTTCATCATCTTGTGAAAACTCTTCACCAGAGTTTCTACTCAGGTTAGCTGTATTTTTTTAGATGTCTTCCAAATATTTTGAAGGACTAACAAAAACTTTGCCGCTTTAAGGTGGCCCTCGGTGCCCTTTATATCAGAAAGAAGCAGTGAGGTTGAAAAACACCATCTTTATAAAAATTACATTTGTCTCATTTGAAGATTTCATTATACTCCAAGCCCATTTTGATGTCATCCCATCTAGTTTGATAGAAACCATCTTCCTAGAGTCATTTTTAATGGAGTTCCAGTGATATATCCCTAAACCAGCAAGTTCTTAACGACCCTGGAAAGTGACTGCTTGATTACACTTTAACGGTATTTGCAAATAAAATCACAAGTAATTAAGGGGAAATCTCCAGGCTTTTGAGCAAGTTTGATGCATGATAACTGCCTGATTCAGCTTCATCTAGAGTAATGCTGTGTAGGCAACAGCTACTGAGATCAATAGCAACGTAATGATAGTGGCAGAATTAAGTGAGTAACCTGAGAACTGTGCCTCAGAATGCATGCAGCTGCCACGAACCAAGGCCACACAGTGCACTCCGTGCTTCCGTCCTAAATGTTCATCAAAAGACGCCCTGCAGGAAAATGGAGTTAGATGCTCTTTATTGCTGATCGTGTCTCTTGCCACATTTATCAGGGAAATTGGATTAGCAGTTGGCAGCTGCAGGTAGACAAGATTCTGCAGTGATTAAATATGCAGCTTGGCTGCATTTGTTGTGACAGACCTTTAGTAAATTCTACTGTAAGCACCATCTGTCTAATTTGTATAAAGAAAACTTGGTGCTTTAAGCTACCGATAAAGAACTAAATCTGTTGCTTTATCATAAACAAAACTTTTGCACTAAATGCTTTTAAATGTAATTTATTAGGTTAAGGCTATTTTTCTATCATGATGAATAAATAATACATGCAAAAGTGCTTTCAGGTACTTCATTTTGCAAGTACTAGAGATAAAAACGGTTCTGTTTTGTTCTTCAATAAAGTATTTAGTATTCCAATCCACAGGAGGTGATGCTGTTAAAATATCTCTATGAAAATGCCGCAGGACTGCCAAATTCATTTAATTTGCAACCCTTACCGGCATTTTCTAACTCCCTATTTATAGATATTTTTCAAATGCGGATTTCAGGATGAACATAAGCAGCAAGGACTTATGTTGCCAAATTGAAATATGGTTGTGAGGGGAGGAGATGCTGCAAAACTCTTAAATTTATAGCTTTGTTTTCTTACTTAGTCCTAATAAAATTGAAGAGAGCATTGAATTTTTGTCTTGGGTTTTTCTCTTCATAGTAAAGGGAAAAAGAAAGAAAATGCTGTGACAAATCCTGGCTCCAAAGCATTAGTTCAAAATATATGTGTTCTCCCTATAATTGTATCCATAGTAAAATATAGTCCACTACTCCCTTGACTCGTGCATCATTTTTGATTTGGCCATGACGTCATCGAGTTTAAGGAAAATGAATGAAAACTTCTCGGAGGAAGAGGAGGAGTTAAATAGGAACCTGCTATCTTTAGTCCCTTCGTAAAAACTCCACAATGTTAAATTATTTAAAATCCTTGATTTTCAGCATGCGCACATTAAAAGTTTTCGCACTAAGTGCCAAATGTTGCAAACAGCACTTTAACAGAATGATTTTGCTTTGATCCCTGTAGCAGTTCCTGAATAATTTATCACAGGTTATTGCCTTAATTCTGGAGAGGGATAGAGCAATAAAGGCAGATGAAAACACTCCAGTTGAAACACCTTGGGGCCTGCTCATTCCTCTGACACGGCTCTTTTGTTGGAACTATTTAGAGGTTATTAAGATGTGTCTCCAGAATTAAGAGTATGCTGTAAGGATGAAGACAGCCATCTTAATTCTAAAGACAAAGCACAATGACCCTTCACCTTCTTTTTCTTTGTTGTTATTATATAGTAGAATTATGAGGATAATATTATAGCTGCCCCCAGTAGTGCCACTACAGTAAAGGGTCTGTCAGACTTTCCATTAGAAACCCTGTTTTGGGGGTCAGGGTGGAAGGAGCCGCATTTCAGCTGTTTCCCGGCCCATTCGTCTCACACTTGGCACACAGACAACTGTTCACCGTGCAGCGTACTGAAGCACTGAGCGGTTTCTCCTCGAACTATCCAGAAGGAATCCTTAAGATTAGATATCCCAGACCTACCCCGCTACCCAAACCAGCCTCACTGAAAACATAGGATCAATCAAGTGTGGACCAACTGTAGGAGAAAGGCAACTTTTGAAATAAACCCCCTTGTACTATTTTAAATGAGATGGTGAACCGTGGCTCCTCCTTCCCTAAATTTCAATCAGATCACCTCTTGCTCTCTGAGATTGTCCAGTAGTCTGGTTGAACTTCTAGGTAACAGTCGTCCTGTCTCATAGCAGAACTGGGTATGTTTTGGCTACCAAAAAAGTACTCCCTTAGTATTGTTTGAGTATCTGTATAGACTATTACAGTACTCTTGCTGCCGTAAGATACTAGATATTGTTTGAGCATAAGAAATCTGTTTCTTACATGAACACTGCATTTTCCTGTCCAGTTGAATCTATTGAAAACATACAATTAGTTCTTATATTGTTATATGCTTCCTCTGTAGTAACATTTTCAAAAATTAAACGTGGATATAATTTCATAGATTTGAGTCACTTAGAGCACTTTTATTAATCTGGCATCTTTTAAAGAAGAAAAATTTGTGATAAAATAAATGTTAACCTTTTTGTGTAACGAAGATGGTCTAAAAATATTTTAAGAGCCCTTTGAACTAGGCACGAAGAAAGTAAAACTCCTGGTTCCTATTGGGGAGTTTAGAGCTGAACGTGGGTGCCTTATGTATATGTGAAAACTTAATATTATTTGAAGCATAGCCTGTAACCTGTACATAATAAAAATAGACCGAAATGCCCACTGTCATAGAAAGACTGCGGAGCTAAATACTCAGAATAGGATTGTTCCAAGAAGGCTTCTCAGAAGACGTATTTTGTTCTGGAGGCTGAGAAACGTGGAAAGCTGCAAAAGAGGGGAACGGGTTCCAAGTGGTGAAAATAGGTTACATAAAAAGGTAAAATGGTTTTTAAAAAAAAAAAATAGCTGGGTGCCTGGGTAGCACAGCAGTTAAGCGTCTGCCTTCGGCTCAGAGCGTGATCCCAGCGTTATGGGATCGAGCCCCACATCAGGCTCCTCTGCTATGAGCCTGCTTCCTCCTCTCCCACTCCCCCTGCTTGTGTTCCCTCTCTCGCTGGCTGTCTCTCTCTCCGTGAAATAAATAAATAAAATCTTTAAAAAAATAAAATAAAATAAATAAAAATTAAAAAAATAGCAATTCACATGAGGGAACTGTAAGGAGGCGAGCCAATTCTAGACTAATAAGGACTAGTGAGATTATCAGAGGAAAAAGAATGAGTCATGTAAAGAAGCAGAAACAGAAAATCGGGGTTTACAGATTAGAAATTCTGATTACCCTCATTTTAGAAACGGTTAGGTGGTTAGAAACTAAATATTTTATAAAGGACTTCTGTTTATATCAAGTCACCTTTTAGGTACAGGGTTGGGGGACGATCAGAAATTGCAGGTACTTCTGACAGATAAACTGTTATTTGCTACTTTGAGATGTTATTTAGCCATGAAGGTAAGGCTTAGGATTCACTTCCAAGTCCTTGATGATCATTTAAAGGCCTTCCTATAAACCGGTTTTCATTTCTTACCAATGTGTGAGGAAAAAGAAAATCTGGTAAAAAGGAAAGTTCAGAGCCCATTTCCTGGCAGAATCTTTCTACTGAAACAGTATCTTCAGAAATCACAGTTGCATATCTCAATTATCCCACCCCCTTGTTTTGCAATTATGTTTATTTGTGCTCTTTGTTCTGACATTCTAGCATCTGTTCATGGGTTTTCTTTTTCTCTTCCCAAGCATCATCCTAAGGACAGCTTAATTAAGAGTCCAGAGTACAAGTCAGATCTCTTTCATTTAAGAGTCAAGTAGTTTTTTCTGTCTCTCTAAAACTAAATATTTATGGAACATTTAGTACCTGTCAGACTCTTGTTAGGCATTTTTACATAAAATTATTAAATGTATTCCTCACAACGGGTCTGTGAAAGAGGCAATATTAGCCCTTTTTATAGATGAGAAAACTGAGACTGATAAGTTGTTGCCTTGCCTTAAGTCTTACTGTCAAGCAGCAGAGCGGGGATTCAAATTCAAGTCTTCTGATAACCAATACAGATCTCTTTTCCTTAACACCTTTTCCCTGCTTGGGGTATGTGAGCGCCCTTCTCCGAATGTCATGGGAGCAGTAGGTCACCTGGCCAGTTTCATTTTGTCCTCAGTTACTAGAGATATTCTTTAGGGATCTTTAAATGCCAGTGTGCTTCCAGGATAGACTCTAGGTTGCATAGTGGGACTGATTGCATGCAAGCCGGTGCGGTTAAGATTTGCTATTATTAAATAATGTCTAGACCCTGTGCATCTCTGTTCTGTGGAATTATCAATCCTTATCTCCCTTTTTTTTTTCAAATTTGGCATGATTTAGAAACAAAGTATATGAAGAATCTAAATGTTCCTAAAGTACTGGAATTATGACTTAGCTCAATTTATAAGAAGCAAAGTCAAGTTGGTCAGCAGATTTGATGGTCTGTTTGTTTAAAAGGGTCTACGGTTTTCTATAGAAAGGGATCTGAGCGAGACATTTTAGCTAATGAATCAAAATCAGATATGTGGTCATTATTGCCTGATTATTACTCCATCTGCTCTGTGCTAACGTGAAAATCAATTACTGTGTCTCTTTCCCACTGACAGCGTATGTTGATCGGGCTGGCAAGAGATCTTCGAGGGATTGCCTTTGCACTGAACACAAAGACCAGCTACACCATGCTGTTTGACTGGATGTATCCTTATTACACTGTGACAATACCAGCTCTGTGCACAGAGGGATGCCAGGCCCCTCGCTTTCGTTTAATAGTATGGCACAGTAGGGAAGAGGAAACAAAGCTAAATGAACTAATGTGTAATCAGCTAAAAATTACAGCACAGTGGCAACAGTGCAGATAACTGAGCACGGCATTTGGAGACCCAGCTCAGAGAGGTCACTTTTTGGTGCCATTAAATATTGACAACTTAAAAATCACATCCCCAAATGATTGTTTATGTAGGGATTGTAGGGATAATCAGGCTAACATCTTTAACTCAGGATCAATGAATCTTACCATTTGGCATTTTTGAGGAGATTTGAATTTCTACTCCATCTCAGTTAGCAGGGCTGAGACGGTTGCTTTATCTCTTTGAGGCTTAATTCGTCATGCTACAGTTTTTCACCATCATGAAATTATTAATGGACATGAAAAAGGGGAAATAAATGATCAGAATTTTTCATTTGGTGTAAAATCTGAATTTTCCTTTGTCAAGGCTTAGTACAGAGAATAATATGTATAAACAAAGAAACAAACAAATTTCCCCCACAGAAATGCATCTTCACATAAGAGTGAGGCAAGCGTGGGCTTTGGTGTCAGACCAGGCTTGAAATCCAGCTCTCCACTTGCCGTGTAAACCTTGGCAAGTCGTTTCACCTCTCTGGAGTCTTGGTTTTCTCATCGAAAAAAGGAGACATCCAGTATCATGGCTCACAGTGACCATTAAAATAGGTAACACACTTGTATAATGTCTGGAAGATATTTGGGAGTCATAAACAGTTGCTATTAATATTGTTTTAATAATATGGTATGACTCCTCCTTGATCCTAACAGGAACTGACAATTTATACAAGTCATATAGGTGTAATATGTTTTCATGTCTTTATACATAAAACCATCAGAGCACCTAAGAAGAATTTGATAGCCTTAAAGCAATTCTGTTTAAGTTACGCTATTTCTTAGTTGCTCTTTTCAAGTCCTTCTTATCCAGACTTCCTGTATAAATTAAACTGCAAAAGAAACTTCCTAAAGACAGACTTTCACTACGGATGCCACAGTTAGGCCGAAAACATAGCTAACAAGGGATCTGGGCATGTTTTAGGGAGAACTCTATGCATTAAAAAATTTTTTTTAACATTAACCTGAGTACTGACTTACATTTTTAGTTACTATTAAAACCTACTTCATCAGATATATGTGTCCATACCTACTTCATCAGATATATATGTCCATAGAAGGGTTAGAGATAAGAATTATCCATGTCATTGAGACATTCCGTGTCTTTATGTCAGCAGACAAAGTACATGTACAGAAGCTAATTTTTAACATGGGAAGTCCTAAAATTCTTTTCACTATGAAGAATAAACTGAAATTACATATGACCTTTTATTTATCTAAACATAAATAGAAGCTCACAAAGTAAAAACTTTCATTTATTTGAAAAATCATAAAAACCTAGTTTAGGCACTTTAAAATTGATGGTGATCTTGAAACCACACTGCAACTCGAGGATGTCCAGCAATTAATGTTTCATGTTTCCTTCCTCAGCAGTCCCAACCAAGAGGCAAGTCCAGAACCTTTCCCCTCAGTGTCAAAGAATATAAATATCTGCTATAATGGATACCGCCTAAAATGCATAGAACATATTGTAATTTAAGTTTTTAACGAAGTCTGTTTTCCATTTCCTCCCTAAGCTTCGTCTTTTTGGCACCTAGCTGAAATGAACCTTTTGTCCAGCAGATGGCAGACAACAGCAAATGCAAGGCCTTGGGACTTAGTGTTTTGTTTTGAACTGGAAACTATTGTCTCCTCCATGTGACCATAGATGTTGATGTTATTAGGGTCAGTGGCAGAGGGCGAAGTGTCAGTTATGCAGGAAGTTGTGTCAGATTGCCAAACAGGATGGCTTGGTACCGGCTTTGCTTATAATAATTGAGTTTCAGTAGCAAATCAGCTTCCTTGGGAAAAGGCCAAAGGCTTTTCATAATTGTATTGACAACAAAATGAATATGATAAATGGTGTTCATTCAGTTGAGACAAGATTTATAGTTTTCCTCTGGGCAAGGGATGAAGAGCAAATATTTATAATAATAGTAAAATTTGTTTAAAAGTTACATTATTTGATAATTCAAAAAGCTTTATTAAAATATTTTGAAATACTTTAAGCAGTTTCAGGTGATAAAGTATAGATTCTTTTCAAAGTGTTCTACTAATATAAAAATGAATAAGTATATGGTAAAAAAAAAAAAACATGGATATGAAAGTCATTTATTCTTCCTGAAATATTGATATGTCAAACCGTCAGTGATGATTCCCACATTACTGCTGGGGAAAGTTTATTTTTGTCTTTTATCCACATAAATGTGTGTTCTTTAATTTGTTATACAGTCCTTAGCATGCAGAAGAAATGTCCTATAAGAGCACATGTCATCTTAAAGTCAAAATGCATTTTATTTATGGTGATTATTTTATAAAATGCTATTTTAGTGGTTAGCTATTTAATTCAAAAACATTTCTGTAAACACTGACTGCATTAACTGCTACACGAACTGCATTGCTTATCACTGTCCTTCCAAAACTAAATTGCCTGAAACTACATAGCAAACATGTTGATAAATTGTTCTGCTCCTGGAGAATTGAAGAATCATTGATACACACTTCTTTGCCCTTATAGTGAGAAAACGACAGTGTAAAAGCACCTTACCTTGTAGTGCATTTAGTCACCTTGTTTAGACTTTTCCCAGATCATACTTAGACTGCTAAGTGTCAAAAATCCAGATAGCAATTAGAAAAAAAAAAAAGAAAAATATATATGATCGTCATAACTTGACCTCTGAGTCCACTGGTTTTCACTCAGGTCACCAGTGCTGTTTATTAGTACGCATAAACACATCATACAAAGCCAACTCTAAACCATGTGTAGGTATGTAGAAGGGTGCAAATCTCAGAATAAAATGGTCATGGATTCCAGTCTTGGCTTCACCACTTAACCTGTGGGGCCTCAGGGAACTTCCTTACTGTCTCAGAATCAGTTTTCTCTTCCACAAAACAGACCTAATCATACTTGTCTCACAGGTATAGTGTAAGAAGTGAGTGAACTGACATCTATAAAGGGCCCACTATAATGTCTGGCACAAAGTAAATACTCCACCACTGTTGTTAGTTCCTCTCCCTAATATAGAATGAGACAAAGGAATCCCATTTGCTCACTTACTCAACAAATTTGGCTAAGGACTGTGCTAGGTTTCATGAGGGATGTAGATTACTTAGACTCAAATCCTACCCCAAAATGAGCTTATAATTAAATAGAGTCTGTTAGATACCTACATAAATGACTGTAATAAAATACAGAAGGTGATGAGTGCCATAACAACAGATACAAATAGAGTGTTTGCATTTAGCTGGGGAATCAGGAAGGGGCTCTGTCGAAGTGCAGCTATTTCCCTGGATCTTACCAAATAGGTAGGATTAGAGTATTGGAACTATGAAGGAAGAGATTTTCGGTTGGCCTAAGCACAGGTCTTGGAAGGGGAGTAGAGGAGAAGGTGCTTTGTTGTAGATACCACTTATTTCATGGTTGGAAATGCAGGTTGCCTGGGACCCCTGAATATCAAGCTAAGGATTGTAGACCCTTATCCCATAGATAATATAAAGCAGTTGTTTCCATCAACTAGCAAAATCAGAATTATATTTCAAGACGAAAATAATCAGCATTATGTTGGACAGACTGAAATAGGGAAGAAAGTAAACCTGAAAAATCACTGTTCGGCAAGTATTTTTTTAAGTACTGTGTGTCACGCGTGAGGAATGAATAAAAGGATTGCTTTTTACGAGAATGAATAAAATGGATGGCTCTTTAGAAGCTCACAATCTAGTGGATATAACATACTAATATTCATTAGTAACGTACTAATGAACAGTCAATGTATTGTCGCAAAGATGTATGCAAAGGACCATGTGAACATGAAAGAGGAAAAGATTGGAATTTTTGGCAAAAAAAAAAAAAAAGTAAGCTTCCCAGGGAAGTGAAAGTTTGGCAAGATGTTGAAAGGTGGTTAGGCGTTTGCTAGACAGGAGATAAAGGAAAGACTTCCAGCAGCATTTGGCTTCGTGGACAAAGGTACACCTGTTTTGCATTCATGGAATACGTTTAAAATAAGCTCTGAACTGGCAGACTGTTTGTGTTCTGGAATCACATCCTCACACCCCTATCTCCTAACAGTTTTAAGAAAAACTCCTTTATTGCCTTCTAGGACATTACTGTGCTTTCCCTACTAAGAGATCCCATAGGGAAAGAATTACGTTTTTACTCATTTCTGTTTTCTTGGGGTCCAGCACATAGTAAGTTATACTAACTGTGCGGTGGATGGATGGGTGGTAGTTGTCAAGAAGGAAACCTCATACTTTTCATTTTTTCATATTTGGCATCTGATTAAGGCAATATCATATCATTAATGCTTTTGATCTTTCATTTATCTGATGTACGCGTGAGGAATTCATCAAGAAGGTTTAGGTGAAAGCAATGAGGTCTGTGTCTCTTCTACCTAAGGGCTCCCACTGCCTGCCTTCTTTCCGTATATACTTAGTCCTCACAGGCCCTGGAAAATTAAACTCCGAGAGTGGGTTCTGCTTCTCACCCTGTAATCTGAGCCTGGCACTCTCACTCTGAAGCCCTTTTAACCTCCCTGCTTGGTAGACCTCTACTCTGCTTTCCAGTAATCACTCATTTTCTCTGTGGCAGTCACCTCTGTCAGAAGCATATTAGAATTGGCACCATTCTCATTCCACACAGAAAAGGGAGCATCCCCTCATATCCCCCGGCTTTCTCCCTTAGTGAACGCAGTGTGCTCTGAAAAATATGATGGTCCCGATGCCTTTAGAATGCCTGGCAAGGGGGCTTGTGTGTGCCTATAATACCCTTAGATTCTGAGATTTGGGTCTTTTCAGCTTCCTGATGAGCCTTTCAGATGCTTTCCCACTAATGATCACTGAGCTTGTACTCAGGAGATCTCTTGGTGGAATCTTTTTTCACCTGTGCTCCTCTGGCAATGCTTCAGAATTTTGGTATTCAGAGCATCTCTATTATATGTCAGCCACCCAGAGTTGAGGATGAATTCCCCAAGAATAAAAGCCATGTCTTACTTATCTCTGGATCCCTTGCCCCTAGTGCAGTAAATAGCACATAGTACCTATGATCTATCAAAAAATAGCATACTTTATACTGCATGGAAAAAGCAGTAAGTTATATGACAATAGCCAAAACAGAATTAATAATTAAGTTCATTGATTTCATTTTTTTTTCCATTTTTACCCAACTGAAACCTTATATATACACTCTTCTTATCTCCCTTCTCCACCTTATTTCCTTTGTGGTACTTTCCAACAGATTATATATGTCTTTCATTTATTTTGTCTTTCCTTTTAGAATATAAACTCCATGAGGGGAGGAATTTTTCAATGTTTGGTTCACTGGAGTCTCCAGAGAGTCTAAAACAATGAATAGACAGTTATAGAATAGGCCTTCAGTAAATACTTGTTAAGTAAATTCTTTTCAATATATACAAATACAATATATACAAATACAGAGCCTTAACATCATATATCTAGGGAGACAAAAGTATTGCTTTTTGAAGTTTTAGGGAGCTTGCCACTTTTAAGGGATTGGAGGCCTTATTTTCATTGAATGTTATATGAATTATTTCCTGAAGCTTCAAAGTGAAATGCACAGTTAAAAAGAAATAAGTAGATAGTTCTAATCAAATATGCTATACCTCATTTTCAGGTAGACAGGTTTACAGCAACAAATATTTATTGAAACCCACTTTGATGGTGTACATAGGTCCATGTGTACAACAGGTGCCTAGGTCCTGCCCTCGAGAAGCGTATAATATAATATGATAGGAGAGCTAAAGAGATATCAAAGCACTAGCACAGGGTACCACAGCCATACACAGGAAACATACCAACCAAGTCTTGGGGGAGGGGGAGGCCAGGAAGGCTTCTAACGGACAAATAGCAAAAGTGGAATCATGGCAGGGAAGCACAGTCTTTTCCCTTTAGAAACTCATTATCTAATGGGGCAGGCAGATAACACAGCAAGCAACCCTAGTAGAATCTGTTGTAAGAGATATGGGGTCAAAGTGCTGGTTGAACATAGATGAGGAAGAGATTGGCACCTTTTGACAAAAGAGAGAAAGTTTCACCATCCCAGGAGAAGTGAGCTTGAGCTGGGTGTTGAAAGAAATGGGTTAAAGCAGAAGCCGCGAGTAGAGGAATGGAGACAAGAGGGTTGGCATTTGTGGATCTACGGAGAATTAAGAGTGGCTGAACCATGAATAGGGAAGGAGTACTAAGAGATGAATCTGGAGGTATGCAGGAACTGGATCTTAAAGGGCCTTTTATGTTGTCCTAAGGAATTTGAAATGTATTCTAAGCAGGGAAGAAAATTGGGGTCTTTCTCACCGTGGAGATGTCTACCCATACCACACAGGGAAGGAACGCCAGTAAGTGATTCAGTTCAGCACTTCATTGAAACAAAAAGACAAGTACACTGGAAAACATGAGAAAAAGAGAGACCTAGGGACTAGGAAAAGAAAAAGGAAATGAAGGAATGGCATAGCAAGAGTTTTGGGTTTGTTCGTTTTTTTTTTTTTTTTCTGCTGCAATTTTAGGCCTTAATTTTCTATTTATGTGTCCATTTGTCAAGGAGGAGGTCAGTTATGGCTTAGAGGGCCAGTGGAGGTAAGTCAGAGTTTTCCAGGTTCTGGTGGTCTCGGCCATTGACTTATCAGAAGCGGACACTTCTCACTATTGATGAGGATGTTTGAGAATTTCTCCTTGGGTGTACATGGTCCCCCACAGTGGGACCAATTAGAGCAAGACAACAACTTAAAAAAACCAAAAAGAGTATAGGTAGCTTCTAAGCTGAAAGATAGATGTATGGGGGTTATTATTGCTATTTCCCTCTACTTTTATGTATTTTCAAAATTTCAAAATAAACATTTTTTCTTAAGTAGTTTAATGCCCAAGAAACTGGTATTAACGATTCAAACATGTTTTTATCTTCATTAAATTCTTTTCCTTTCCTACAGTATTAAGCACAATTCTTTAAATGTGTTACTTATATGATACTCTCAGAGTGTGTCTTTTATTTATAGTGTGTACCAAGAATGAAGGAACATCAGGTATGGGATATGTTACAAAGAAGAGCAAATCATTTATAGTCCCCCCAAAAATGTACAGCTGTGCTGGTCAGGGAGCGCAATTTATAAAATTGCCGTTGTATACTAAACATAGAGCAAATGTGGATTCCTGTTTTCCTTTAAAGTGCCGCTAATTTTCAGGAACAATATTTCTTTTGACCCTTAAGTTCTTTAACAGTCTTTATAAAAGGTACCCCACATATCTTCCCATTCTTCAGAGGACGATTGAGCGGTGGTATGGAGAGCCAGCATGTACCACTCCCATCTTAAAACTTATGGCAGAACTGATGCAAAATAGGTAAGAACTGCACTGGGAGAGAAAAAAAACAATCGCTGTTTGGCAGCATTTCCAGAGGTCAGATTTTCCTGTCTGTATATGTTCAAAGCTTAGCAAGAACTCAGGAACCAAAAGTTTTAAAATAACTGGTGAAAGCAATAGAATTGGAGACAGAAGGTTGAGACCTCTTGGGAGAAGGAAGATAGTATGCTTGGGTGTATAAGGTGGAAGACTACGCCACCATTATTTAAAATATTCAAAGGCACCAACGGAAGAGGGGCGGCTCTTTTAAGTGTTTCGTTGCTTAACTGCAATTCCACAGACTTTTAAAGCAGGAAAGAAGTTTAGAGGTCTCCAAGTTGAGCTGCTTCCTTTATGGAGAAGGGAACTGAGTCCCAGAGTAGTTCATGGACACATAGTTTGTCTCAGGAGCCCCCAGGATCGTCCCCGCTTTGACTCCTAAGTGATCCTTCTTCCTCTTTGCCAGTGCATGTATGTGGATGATTTATGTGCTCAACGTTTTCATTTAAATAGTGATGACAATGAACAGGGGTGCATATATCTTTTCAAATTAGTGTTTTCATTTGGGAGAGGGGAGGTAAATACCCAGTAGTGGAACTACTGGATCATCTGGTAGTTCTAGTTTTAATTTTTTGAGCACCCTCCATATTGCTTATCACAGTGGCTGCACCGTTTTGTATTCCCACCAGCAGTGCATAGGGTTCCTTTTTCTCCACATTCTCACCAACACTTGTTACTTCTTGTCTTTTTGACTCTAGCCATTGTAACAGGTGTAAAGTGTAATCTCACGGTGGTTCTGAAACTAATATGATACTATATGTTAATTATACTTCAATAAAAAAAATATTGAGCAAAACATTAATAGCAACTGCAACACTTCTTAAAAATTGCCTAAAAACTTAAGAATTTAAAAAATGGCTTAGTTGAACTTATAATTCACACAGATGAGCAGAGATGCAAATACTCTGCATGTAAATATTAACAAAGATGTAGCTAAAAGAGAAAAACTGCAAAAATCTAATTGGTTTTGCCTCTTTAAAATATTTCATTGTGAATATGGCTTCACACCAAATTACCTGTCACTTAGCCATCCGATTTCATCAGTTCCTCTTTGTAAACTGCGTGTTGGAAGGGAGATATCCAGACAGGAAAGGAATATGGACTGCAGCTGTAATTTAGCTCTCATGCTGGGTTTTTCACAGTAATAATTTAAAATCTATTAAATGAGAGGTGGGGAAAGACCTGGCAAATGAAGAAATGTGAGTATTATTCTTTTTAAGGCTGTTTGTCTTTTAAAAACTATTCTCATATGTATCTTAGATACTAAAGGAAGGGTGGCTATCTAGTTCATATTTGAAATTTGTTTTTGATTAAATTATGATGTTTTCAGCCAGATAGTTGGTATTATATATTACTGATATAACATTTAATACTAAGTGAAAAAAATCATTGCACTATATATTGTGAAGTATTTTATACCTGCTGTAGGCCAATGATTCATATCTATCTAGCACAACTGTTGTGTGTGAAGTACCTAGTGAAAATCTGTATCTCAGAAAATGTCATCTTGTCTATATTTCTCCAGAATCTAATGTGAATTGTTTATGTACATTTCTTTAGTCAATAATTGTATGCCAGCAATCAAAAGTTCACAATATTTCTAATAAGTTATCATTGCACCTTATAAGCATTTTGAAAAAGCATGGAGAAGCAACAATCCATCATTCCTGGCAAAAGGACTTTAGCAATTATCATTGCTTTTTTGGTATTTCTTTGCTAGGACCTGGTTTCATATTTTTTGCTAGTCCTTTAAAAATATATACCATTATTTCTTGAAAGCACAGAGACCAAGCATATCAGAGCTAACTAAAGCCAAACTGATGTTAAAAAAGCAAATGTTATGTCAGGATGGCATGTCAATCCTTTATCCTGTTCATACTGTTCCCACACCTGTCAGAAACCAGGGAAGTAGAATTGTTCGTATTTAGAACTTCTAGGACTTCTTTCTCTTGGTTTGAGCTATGTGCCATGGAAACTATAGTCTGAATGGAATTTAATGTTTAATTTGAAATATGTTTGTAGTATCAGATGATCCCTTATGCATATGAGCAGTATTAGAAGTACCTAGATCTTCTGTCACTTTAGAATTTGTTTTAAAAATATGTATGGGGCACTACAGGAGATTGCAAATGTAAACCACTATCCAGGTATTTATATAAACTTACATATACACACCTGGATTTTTTTATTACTATCTGTCAACCACTTTGCATGAAAAGAGAAGAGAGTAAGAGGTCTGCAATATAGGATGTCAGGATATTGTTTTGATAGATAAAAGTGAATTCTTTGAATGAGCAAATGAATGAGATTAACTCTTCTTAATTGTGCTAATGTCTTTATAGTGAGAAATCAGCATACATATTTTATCAACACTTGTTTAATGGACTGGCATTTTTAAAAAGGGATAATTGTAGGGGCGCCTGGATGGCTCAGCCAGTTAAGCATCTGACTCTTGGTTTCCACTTAGGTCATGATCTCATGGGTTGTGAGATCAAGCCCCGCCTCGGGCTCTCTGCTCAAGGGGGCGTGTGCTTGAGATTCTCTCCCTCTGCCCCTCCCCCCACTCACACTCATGTGCACGTGTGCTCTCTCTCAAAAAAAAAATCATTTTTAGAAAAGGGATAATTTTACTACCGCTACTTCTAATAAATGAAAATGCTAGGCACTTGAAATCTACATCTGGTTTCTTTATCTACATATAGAGTCTGATTTTTTGCTGTATTTCTTAGATCCCAGCGTTTGAATTTTGATGTATCATCTCCTAATGGAATTCTTCTCTTCAGAGAAGCTAGTAAAATGATTTGCACTTATGGTGAGTTTCTTTTTCCATATTTGTCTCAGCAATATAACTTTATCTCTTTGGAGAAAAGAAAGATGTTAGTTATTTTGTTCTTTTGAACCTTCATATCTGTATGAATTTGTGAAGTGGGTAATAGGAGTGCAAAAAGCCAGGTAGCTATCATATTGGCATCAAAAGTAAGTAAGCTACATGCCTTTGACTACAAATCATGCCTGACCAACTTGATGAATTTCTTTTGGATAAAATTGCAGTGTCAGTAAGCAAAGGGAATACACTAGATAGAATATTGAAAAGTTATAGCATATTCAAAATTGCCAAAAGTTACATCAGGGAATTTGCTGTTGTGAATCAAGGAATGCTTAGACCAGTATGTCACCAGCACTGAGTTTTGGAAAAATATACTGCTAAAGAGCAGTAAATATTTTATTACAGGGAATTTTTGGGCACTGCACCCTTAGAATCAGAGTTCTATAGTAAAGCTGGTCCTATTCAATTATTGTCAAAAAATTCAGTTAGCCGTTAGAATGGAACCTTAGAACCACCAGAAACCCTAATACTTGCCAGTTCTGATAGCTTCATCAATGAAATTCTCCATTCTCTGATATCTTTATGGAGCCTGGGAATAGGGGTAGGATGGATAAGAATCCTCTGTTGTAGTTTACCCCTCGCTGGCTGAATGCTGCCTACAGGCTGGGCTCCGTGTGGCACTCTCCTTGAGACATGGCTCCCTATGTCCTCTCATCTTATTCTGTTTTCTTTTTGCCTGTTGGTTCTTTCTTTTCCAAATTAGTAACCAACTCTGAGTACATTTGGTCTCAAAAATTGCCTGTAATTCTCATATTTCTTTTTGAGTACCTTGAAACAGATTTTACAAAATTTTATAAAGCCTCTCTGAGTGTGCGTGTGAGTGTGTGCACCCATATGTATAGGAGCAACCACTAAAAGTGTATCACCTTTTTAAAAAGTAAAAGCCTGTTATAAAAAAAAAAAAACAACAGAGAAACAAAAATTGTTTTCACTTCAATTCCAAACCCATTCTGGGATAATAATCTATATGCATTGTAGGCCTCTGTGAAAAATGCTTAGTCTTAATTGTGCATTTGATTTTTAGAGTTTGAGACTGTAAGTGTATGAAAACTACAGAAAGCACCTATTCAAGGCAGTAAACTTGCACGCTCGTGTATTCATCTGTACCAGCAACTACATTGTCACCATTTTTTTTATCTGTTGAAAATAGACACTTTAGAATCACATAAAGTAGAAATGCTTTGCCTCCTAAAGGTAAAAATGGACCCCTTCTCAAATATTCTCAGTGCAGTCTGCTGTACTTCCAGTGTATATCTAACTCCTTTCATTGTTTTACCGTTCAAAGATACATGTCTGGACCATTTTCCAAAATGGCATCTTAGAAAAAGCATAGTTTTGGGGGCACCTGGGTGGCTTAGTCAGTTGAGCATCCAACTCTTGATATCAGCTGAGGTCTTGATCTCAGAGTCGTGAGTTCAAGCCCTACGTTGGGCTCCAGGCTGGGTAGGGAGCCTACTTAAAAAAAAAGAAAAAGAAAAGAAAAAGCATAGTTTTTGGAGATTAAAAGCTCTGAGTACCAATCATAGTACCAATCCTTATCAACTCCATGACCCTCAGCCAAGACACCATACTTCTTTGTGCCTAGTTTTCTCATACACAAAATTAGGAATACTGACTACCTACTGAGCTCTACCCATCCACTTAGAAGAGTGGTTAAGTGAACTACTCTGGGTAAAGGGCTTGGCACAGGGTGTGACATGGAATAGGCATTCGGTGAACATGCTTCTCCTTGATCCAGAGCCATTCTCTACACTCACAGAACCAGCCTTCTTCGGACAGGGGTTCACTGACCACATCACTTTTTGGTTCTGCTCCTGCTTGGACCACAGTGTCCTGCTCCCTTCTGCCTATAATAAGCGCTTAGCTTCTATTTCCTCACTTTTAAAAAGGAAATAATATTTCTTATTAGGAAACAATTTATGTATAAGAATTGCTTAGTAGTTGATAGAGCTTTAACTATAGAAATGTCAGATTTCTGTTACCAATCACAATTGTATCTTTCCTTCTTCTTTTTCTGGATCCAGTTTCTTTCACTAAGTGTAATTTTTCCTTTGGGGCTTATTCACTCTTGAAGTAGGACTGATAAGAGCAGTGACTTTCTCATCCAGTGTTACTGGGCCTCTAGGACGGAATGTATGTCCAACAAGTGACACCAAAAACAATCTCAGAACAATGCCAAATCTATAGGCTTCAAAAGCTACCCAGTCCTCTGTTACGTTGTCTAACATAGGCAAAGGCATTGCAGCAAAAGTTGAGAAACTCAACTATGTGAGGATTACGTTGGAGGAAGAAGAAGAGAAGCAGACCGAAGGAGAGAGAGGAAGTGTGGGAAGAAGAGAAAGGAGGTGAAACAGAAAAGAGAAAAAACCTTCAAAGCATTCTTGAGAAGGAAAGCCAGTACATTTTCTTACCCTAAAGAAAAACTAGGGGATTAAAGCAAGGCTCTGCACCTTGGCTTGGACTAATAATAATGGTAGCTTTTACTTTTTAATCAGCTATTATATGCGTGCTCCTACACTAGACTATTTACCATTCATTAGCCTATCGAATCCTCAAGGTGGGTATTATCTTCTGCCACTCAGTACTCATTTGGCCTTGGCTAAGTTGCTTAGCCTTTCTTGCTTCAGTTTCCTGTTAGATGGAGAAAAGAATACCTACTTCATAAGGTGGTGATGGGGATTCAGTTCAATAGTGCATAGCAAGCTCTTAGGCCGGTTAGCTTCTGGTGATGACTGTGATGAAGAAATTGAAGCTCATAGAGATTAAGAAACTTGCCAAAGATTGCATAGCTAGCAAGGAGTCGAATTCGGATTTCATTCAAAGTCTGTATAACTTCAAACAATAGTCCTATAGGACTCCGTAGTCCTTATTGCCACTTGGGAGTTGCCACAGGAAGATTGTGCCTTGGATATTTATAAGGAAGCACAGTTCTTTAAAGTATGGTGATTTCTATCCTAAAACTTAAGGGAAACCAAAGGCTCAGTGGAAAAATGTCCTTCAACTTTGTCATCCCTGATTTCAACACATGCACTTTACGTAGAATAATAGAAAAATGTCCTTTGCCCTTCACTGATTCCCATGCCAGCCCCCATCAGCCAAGCTGATGTGATCTATCTTCACCCCCTGTAATGCTTTATTACCCATGTGTTTTACCTCTGGAGACTGTAAAATGCTCTTGGAGGGAGATCATGTGGTCGCCATCCAGGGGGCTGGAAGATGAGGGAGAGCATGACTGGGAGGACACAGAAGAGCAGCATTATTTATTTCTTTGGTAAGCCAAGCAGAAGGGAGGGGAAACCCTGGGAGGAAAGAGGCCAGAACATTCTGTGATCCCTTCTGTCCCCATCTTCACTGGGTTTCTTCTCTGCTCACGTCTCCTGGGCAGTGTTTGGGCAGTCAGTGACTGGGGTGGTACAGAGCGGGGAGGACTCTTTTTCATAAGCTCCTGCTCTGTTGCATATTTTGTGGAACACCTCTGCCTTGTTGCTCAGTGAGACTGGCAGAAAAATAATACTTTTGATATGCTGTTTTATTTATCTGCATTCTGTCATGATATACTTTGATGTAAGTTTTTAATTTTGCTTCAGCTCTCAGCTGTTCTCGCCGTTACAGCTCAGGGTCAGCAGTGAGGTTAGCCACAGTAGCACAAAACAATTTCCTGTTTGTACAGCCCAGGTAACATTTGGATGAGGATTAAATTTTACCACATTTTCCACTAGCCCAAGCCTATTATTTCTAATGAGTTTTAAATTGCTTCAAGAACATGTATTTCAAAACTTAGTGCTGTGATCCATTCAGCCTGAGCAACTTAATAAAAGAAATTCCTTTCTTAAATTTTTGGTTAAAATGTTGCATGCAGTGTAATAAATGTTATTACTTTGGAAACCTACTTCTCAGTTTTAAGAACTGGATGTTTTTTATGCTCAATTTCCATTTGTCTAATCTTTTCTTCCCTTAGCCTCTGGGTACTGGTATCTTTAGTGACATCTATTGGTTGAAGAGTGCACAGAAGGGAGAAATAGTGATTATTCTCATAAGACTAGCCAAAATGGAACTACTTTTATTCGTTCCTTAGCTATCTGATTTAAGAAAGCTCAGTGTATGAAAATCGAAACTTTAAAAATGGATGGAACAGTTATGATTATTCACTACATATGAGAATTTACATCAGGGTTCTTTAAAGCAGTATATATGTTCCAGGTGCATTTAAGGTATGACTTAATCATATACTTAAATTGGATTTGTAAAGCAGTGTACAAGCAACTGTTATTTATTGTGACCTAGAAAACAGACCAGTGGCTTTCCAGCTGGGTTTTGCAGAGCCCGAGAGATCTGTGAAGGTACCATCGAGGCTCTCCAGACAGCGGGGAGGAAGGATCCCCGTTGCCACCTTGACCCCAACCACCCAGCTATGTAGTTGCACTAGGCTTGTTTATAAAAAGGATCGCCTTTTGAAAAGTTTTTTTTTAAGAGCTTGAAAATTACTGACATGTACTATCAGAAGTGTTGTAAGAATGAAGGATTATGATTGTAGACTTATGTTTGAATGATTACAAAAAGATAGTTGAAGAATGCATTGGTCTTGGAATAACTAGAGACTTCATAAATGTCACCAGGAAGTAACAGTTCTGGAAGACAAACTATCCAGGAACCATGTACGTGGCCTTAGATCCTGTCTGAAAGTTGGTTGGGGACATAGAGTGACAAAGTAGTACAGTCAAGCTCACAGAAGTCTTCTGAAGGCAGTGGAATGATCAACCCCTTGCGGATCACAGCACCAGGATCAGGTGGCTTGCAAAAGCAAGACCTTGAGGAACACGTTCCACAGCAGGTCCACACATGTTGGACTTGGCTCCCCTTTGCACACAAGCAGAAAATATTGACTAAGCTGCCAAATAAGTGAGGGTGATCTCCAAACAAGTGTGTAGAGTTCAGTGCATTCTTTCATCCAGGCAGCTAGCATTTATTGATCATTTACTATGTGTCTGATACTATGAGAGTCACAAGGGATAGGAAAAGAAATAAGACACCCAAAAAAGAATCCTCCTGATTCTCCTCTTGAGGGACTTGAGTCCAGCAGGCGATTCAGTCAAGTAAATGAAGACTTAGGATGCCTTGTGCTCATTCATGCTTGAGAAGCATATAGGGTGCGATGGTAGCCCAGAAGAAGTTTCTAACTCAAACTGAGGAGTCAAACAGGGAAGTCACTTTTGAAGGAATAGAATAGGGCCTAGAAGTGTGAAGATGCTATTTCAGGCAGACAGTAGCTTTTACAGAATTATACAAATATAAATCATTAGTGTGGTCTATTAGCAAACTGCAGAATTTCAGAGTTCCTATAGAGAATAGGAAGGGAAAATCCTGATTATCTCATCATCCAAAGGTAACCATCATTAACAGTTTAGCGTGTGCTCTTCCATACTTTTTATGTGTGTGTATATAGATCTATTTTTCCAAAAGTGATATTATAATGTATTTGCTAATATGTAATTTGCCTCTTTTAGTTATATCATGGCCATTGCTCCATGTTAATATATCTAAATCTACCATATCTTTTTATTTTTTTAAGTTCTTTTTTTAAGCTTTATTTAAGTAATCGCTAGACCCAGTGTGGGGCTCAAACTCACAACCCTGAGATCAAGAATCGCACACTGCCCCGACTGAGCCAGCCAGGCATCCTCACCATATCTTCTTAAATAGCTGCAAAATATTACATTTTATGGTCATACTGTAATTTCTTTATTCACCTTTTGACAAATGTAATTTTTTATAAACGTGATTTTTCACTGTCCCGCTCTTTGTTTCGGTAAAAGCCACGTTGTGCATTTACGCTCGTGAGCTTCATTCATTCAACAGATGTACACTGGGAGCAGCAGGCGCTGTTCCTGACTCTTCCGATACATCAGTGAGCAAAACTAAAAAAGATATTCTTGGAGTTAAGATGGCGGAGGAGTAGGGGACCCCATTTTCAGCCGGTCCCCTGAGTCGAGTTGGATAGGTACCAGACCATCCTGAACATCCACGAAATCAGCCTGAGACGCAGGAAGATACATCTGGATCTCTACAAATGAACATCTCCAGCACTGACTATTGAGGTATGAAGCGGGGAGCCGTGAAACCGCACATAGATATCGGAAGATAAACGGAAGGGGGAGGGAGGCACCACGTTCGGGCTCCGGGAAACGGTAGCCACCTGCACGGGGGAGCGGGCGGACTCGCGGACTGGCACCGGTGAGAGAGCGGACTGAGACCGTGAGCCGGGAACGCGTGCCACCAGACTTCTCAAGGAACTCCAGAATCCCGGTGCTTTCACTGGAACCAGACTGAGACCGGGAGCTCCGGGAGTGAGTGGGGGCAGCTGGCGGCTGGCAGTGTTAGAAACACAAAGGACAGAGACGCGCCGGCCCTGAAAGTGAGGGCTGGGACACCGGGTGTGGGGTGCACATCCCTGGACGTGGCACGGTTGAGCAACACCAACAGTAATGGAGTTAAAGTGGCCAGAGCATCAGTGGAGAACGGTCTGCGATCCCTCTGTTCTGAGACAGAGGCTGAGATTCAGCCGCTGCTGCTCTGACTCTCAAAAGAGGCACAGCAAACCGCCAGGGAAAGCCGCCAGAGAACAAAAGCCTGGAAATACCGGCTCACAGTGTGCTCACCCCCATTTCCTCTTGCAGGGGACACGGAGACTCTACCCGAACAGGGTTGCCTGAGTAATGGCGCGGTAGGCCCCTCCCCCAGAAGGCAAGCTGAAAAATCAAGAAGCCCACAGCCCTAAGATCCCTATAAAACAAGGGCACACTGCCTGGGTCCCGGTCAATAATTTGGGCTCTGGACAACCCCGCAACCTCTCCTCACAAAATGACAAGAAGGAGAAGTCCCCCCCCAGCAAAGAAAAGACAATGAGTGTGGCCTCTGCCACAGAACTAATGGATATGGATATAACCAAATTATCAGAAATGAAATTCACAGTAACAATGGTCAAGATGATGTGTAGACTTGAAAAAAGTATTAACGAAAATGTTAATGAAAATATAGAATCTCTAAGGGCGGAAATGAGAGCGAATCTGTCAGAAATTAAAAATTCTATGAGCCAAATGCAGTCAAAACTAGAGGATCTGACGGCCAGGGTGAATGAGGCAGAAGAATGTATCAGCAAATTGGAGGATGGGTTAGAAGAAGAGAAAGCTAAAATAGAATCTGGGCTAAAAAAAATCCATTCTCAAGAATATAGGTTGCGGGAGATTACTGACTCAATGAANCTGACTCAATGAAATGTTCCAATGTCAGAATCATCGGCATCCCCGAGGGAGTGGAGAAAAATAGCAGTCTAGAAGAGATATTTGAACAAATTGTAGCTGAAAACTTCCCTAATCTAGTGAGGGAAACAAACATTCGTGTCCAAGAGGCAGAGAGGACCCCTCCCAAGCTCAACCACGACAAACCTACGCCAAGAGGCAGAGAGGACCCCATCCAAGCTCAACCAGGACAAACCTACGCCACGGCATGTCATAGTGCAATTCGCAAATATTAGATCCAAGGATACAGTATTGAAAGCGGCCAGGGCAAAGAAATTTCTCACGTACCAAGGCAAAGGTATCAGGATTACGTCAGACCTGTCTACAGAGACCTGGAATGAGAGAAAGGCTTGGGGGGGCATTTTTAAAGCTCTTTCAGAGAAAAACATGCAGCCAAGGATCCTTTATCCAGCAAAGCTGTCATTCAGAATTGATGGAGAAATAAAGACGTTCCAAAATCGCCAATCATTAACCAATTTCGTAACCACGAAACCAGCCCTACAAAGATGTTAAGGGGGGGTTCTATAAAAGTAAAAAGGCCCCAGGAGTGATACAGAACAGAAAGTCACAATGTATAGAAACAAAGACTTTACTGGCAACATGGCATCATTAAAATCATATCTCTCAATAATCNTAATCTCTATCAATCTAAATGGCTTAAACTCTCCCATAAAACGCCACAGGGTTGCAGATTGGATAAAAAGACATGACCCATCCATTTGCTGTCTACAAGAGACTCATTTTGAACCCAAAGATGCATTCAGACTTAGAGTAAGGGGATGGAGTACCATCTTCCACGCAAATGGACCTCAAAAGAAAGCTGGAGTAGCAATTCTCATATCAGATAGACTGGATTTTAAACTAGAGGCCATAGAGAGAGATACAGAAGGGCACTATATTATTCTTAAAGGAAGTATTCAACAAGTGGATATGACAATTATTAATATATATGCCCCCAACAGGGGAGCAGCAAGATACACAAGCCAACTCTTAACCAAAATAAAGAGACATAGAGATAAAAATACATTGATAGTAGGGGACCTCAACACCCCACTATCAGAAATAGACAGAACACCCTTGCAAAAACTAAGCAAAGAATCAAAGACTTTGTATGCCATACTTGACGAGTTGGACCTCATAGATATATATAGAACACTACACCCCAGAACCAAAGAATACTCATTCTATTCAAATGCCCATGGAACATTCTCAAGAATAGATCATGCTCTGGGACACAAAACAGGTCTCAGCCAATACCAAAAGATTGAAATTATCCCCTGCATATTCTCAGACCACAACGCTCTGAAATTGGAACTCAACCACAAGGAAAAACCTGGAAGAAACTCAAACACTTGGAGGCTAAGAACCATCCTGCTCAAGAATGACTCGATAAACCAGGAAATCAAAAAACAAATTAAACAATTTATGGAGACCAACGAGAATGAATACACAACGGTCCAAAACCTATGGGATACTGCAAAGGCAGTCCTAAGGGGGAAATACATAGCCATCCAAGCCTCACTCAAAAGAATAGAAAAATCTAAAATGCAGTTTCTATATTCTCACCTCAAGACGCTAGAACAGCAACAGAGGGACAGGCCTAATCCACACACGAGGAAGCAGTTGCCCAAGATTAGAGCAGAAATCAATGAATTAGAAACCTGGAGTACAGTAGAGCAGATCAACAGAACTAGAAGCTGTTTCTTTGAGAGAATTAATAAAATTGACAGA
>NC_048220.1:87899093-87899961 GCF_002007445.2 Ailuropoda melanoleuca | reverse complement strand
CACCAAAAACCATGCGTTACCTTGGAATTAACTTAACCAGAGACGTAAAGGACCTATATCCTAGAAACTATAGATCACTTTTGAAAGATATTGAGGAAGACATAAAAAGATGGAAAAATATTCCATGCTCATGGATTGGAAGAATTAACATAGTTAAAATGTCCATACTACCCAGAGCAATCTACACTTTCAATGCTATCCCGATCAAAATACCGAGGACATTTTTCAAAGAACTGGAACAAATAGTCCTTAAATTTGTATGGAACCAGAAAAGGCCCCGAATCTCCAAGGAACTGTTGAAAAGGAAAAACAAAGCTGGGGGCATCACAATGCCGGATTTCGAGCTGTACTACAAAGCTGTGATCACAAAGACAGCATGGTACTGGCACAAAAACAGACACATCGACCAATGGAACAGAATAGAGAACCCAGAAATGGACCCTCGGCTCTTTGGGCAACTAATCTTTGATAAAGCAGGAAAAAACATCCGGTGGAAAAAAGACAGTCTCTTCAATAAATGGTGCTGGGAAAATTGGACAGCTACATGCAAAAGAATGAAACTTGACCACTCTCTCACACCATACACAAAAATAAACTCCAAATGGATGAAAGACCTCAATGTGAGACAGGAATCCATCAAAATTCTAGAGGAGAACATAGGCAACAACTTCTATGACATCGGCCAGAGCAACCTTTTTCACGACACATCGCCAAAGGCAAGAGAAATAAAAGATAAAATGAACTTATGGGACTTTATCAGGATAAAGAGCTTCTGCACAGCCAAGGAAACAGTCAAAAAAACTAAGAGGCAGCCCACGGAATGGGAGAATATATTTGCAAATGATACTGCAGATAAAAGACTGGTATC
>NC_048220.1:87895225-87898774 GCF_002007445.2 Ailuropoda melanoleuca | reverse complement strand
CCACTCTGGAAAACAGTGCGGAGGTCCCTTAAAAAGTTAAAAATTGAGCTACCCTATTACCCAGCCATTGCACTACTGGGTATTTCCCCAAAGATACTGACGTAGTGAAGAGAAGGGCCATGTGCACCCCAATGTTCATAGCAGCATTGTCCACAATAGCTAAATCGTGGAAGGAGCCNCGCCAGTTAGAATGGCAAAGATAGACAAGGCAAGAAACAACAATTGTTGGAGAGGATGTGGAGAAAGGGGATCCCTCCTACATTGTTGGTGGGAATGCAAGTTGGTACAGCCACTCTGGAAAACAGTGTGGAGGTCCCTTAAAAAGTTAAAAATTGAACTACCCTATGACCCAGCCATTGCACTACTGGGTGTTTACCAAAGATACAGACGTAGTGAAGAGAAGGGCCATATGCACCCCAATGTTCATAGCAGCATTGTCCACAATAGCTAAATCGTGGAAGGAGCCGAGATGCCCTTTAACAGATGACTGGATTAAGAAGTTGTGGTCCATGTATACAATGGAATATTACTCAGCTATCAAAAAGAACAAGTTCTCAACACTTGCTGCAACATGGATGGCACTGGAGGAGATAATGCTAAGTGAAATAAGTCAAGCAGAGAAAGACAATTATCATATGATTTCTCTCATCTATGGAACATAAGAACTAGGAAGATCGGTAGGGGAAGAAAGGGATAAAGAAAGGTGGGGCAATCAGAAGGGGGAATGAAGCATGAGAGACTATGGACTCTGAGAAACAAACTGAGGGCTTCAGAGGGGAGGGGGGTGGGGGAATGGGATAGGCTGGTGATGGGTAGTAAGGAGGGCACATATTGCATGGTGCACTGGGTGTTATACGCAACTAATGAATCATCGAACTTTACATCAAAAACCAAGGATGTACTGTACGGTGACTAACATAATATAATTTAAAAAAAAATACATTCTTTAGAATGTTAGAAGGTAATAAGTGCAATGAAAAAAACGAAAGAAAGAAAGTCGGGAGAAGGAACTTCAGAAGTACCGGGGATTGGAAAACATGTTACTGTAAATTAAGTAAAGTGTTAGAAGGAAGAAGCCTCATTGAGAAGGTGACATTTGTGCAAAGACTTGCAGTAAACGAGAGAGTTAGTCATGTGGGTATCTCTGTGAAGAGTATTGTAGGCCGACAGAATACCAAGTTTCAGGGTCCTGAGGCAACAGCGTATCCAGCATGTCTGAAGAACAGCAAAGAGATCAGTAGCTGGAGCAAAGAGGACAAAGGGAGAGTTATAACGAGCAATTTCATGCAATGCCATCCCTGTAAACAATTACCAGGACTTTGACTTTAACTCCAAGTGAAAAGAAAGACTTTAGAATGTTTTGAGCAGTAAGTAACATGATTTGATATTAGCTTTGACAAGGTGATAGTGGGAGTGGTGAGAAGTGGATTCGGGGTATATTTTGAAGGTAAAGCAAATCAAATTTCTTGATGGATTGGAAATATGGTATGAGAGAAAGAATGTAGTCAAGGAATTTTAGCATGAAAAGTGGAAAAATGAAGTTACCACTAACTGAGATGCATGTGAGGGGGATCAAAAGTTCCGTTTCGAGTATGTTCAGTTTGAGATGTTGATTAGACATCCCACTGGGGATATGAAGTACAGAGTTGGCTATTAGAGTCTGAGGTTTGGAAGTTAGGTCCAATCTGGAGAACAAATGTGGAAGTCATTGACTTATACATGGTATTTAAAGCTGCAAAAGTAGGTAAGATCACGTAGGTGGTGGGTGAATGTAAATATTGAAGAGTCCTGGGGTACTCCAGTGTTACGGGTAAAGGAGAAGAGGAGGAACCAGCAAAAGAAAGTGAGAAGGAGCAAAGAAGAGGTAGTCAACCTTGTCAAAAGCTGTCTGTGAATCAAGTAAGATAAGAACTAAAAGTTGACCATTTCATTTGGCAACAAAGAGGTCATTGGGAACCTTGAAAAGAGCATTTTCAGTGGAGTGGGCATAAAAGAGAATGAGAGGAGAAGACAGGACAGTTCTTTGGAAGAGTTTTATTACAAAGGGAGTACCATCTGGCAGGGAGGTAGGGCCAAGAAGTATTTTTTTTTAATGGAAGGTATAATAGCATGACTCATATTCCAAACAGATGATCTAATAGGAAAAAAAAAGATTGCACAGGAGAAAAAGGGGGAAATTTATTGGTGGTATGTCCTTAAGCACATTAGAGGAGGTGGAAGCTAGTTGAACGTATCGAAGGGTTGGCTTTTACAGGAGACAGTGCATGGGAGTGCAGATGCTAGTAGGCAGGCAGATATTGTAATGAAGTTTTAGAATTAGAATATATTCCCAGAAGTGGATTTACACATTTTTTATATTTTAATAAATATTTCCAAATTGCCCTCTAGATTGATTATACTAATTTACATTCCCAACAATTTGCTTATTTTCCTGCATTCTTATCAACACTGCCTTGTTTTAATCTTTTTCAAACTGAAACAGAAATACTGTATTCCTTTCCACTCTTCATAGCTTCAGTTCTGTCCCAAACCATTTATGTCCAGGGGCCTTGTATGATTTTTGCAGAAAGACAGAGTAGATTGAGAGACCTGAAATAAGGGAATGTCAGCAAGCTTGTGGTTCTCTTCCCATAACTGTTCTGATGATGAATGAAGACATTCAACATACCGAGCTGTCAGCAGCTAAATATCACTTTAAAATTTCAGAGATTAAAAGGGAAAAAGAAAAGGTAAATCAATGTAATGGATTGCTTTATAAGCCAGGAAATAACATTGTTCATACTATTAGTTCTTCCTGGTACAAGGCCCTACTATAGTGTTTTATCCCTTGAACCTTCTTTTTTAAGTATTCTTTTGAGGACACAGAGAACTGGTAGAGTGTGGGGCAAAGAACCACCCTGTGACCCCATGCAGCCGATTCCTCTATTGAAGGAACAGAGGGAAGGTGTTCAAAGATATAGCATTGGCCTGACTTTGAATTATGTATTAGAAGGAAGTGTATTACTCTATACCCCACACACCCTGCTTCACCTCCTCCTCTTTCCCACACGTAGGGAGCTATGTGTGAACTTACAGACTATTTGACTTCAAAAAGCAATGAACCCCCAGCAGTATGTACTGCTACAGTTTACGTTTACTGAGCGCTGTGCCAGGTACTATGGTAAACAGTTTACACATGCTGTCTGCTTTACTCCACATAAGAGCCTTGTGCGTTATAGGTACTGTTATTATCCTTATTTTATAAATGAGGAAACTGACATAGGGAGGTTGATAGTCGGCTCAGACGCCCAGGTAGTAAGGAAAGATGTAGGATTCAAACCAATCAGTATAACTCAGAAGCCCACCTGGTCCATCACTCCCTCATGTGCTGTATGTTTATCTTCTGTTAGAATATTTTCTTTGGGGCGCCTGGGTGGCTCAGACGGGTAAGTGTCTGCCTTCGGCCCAGTTCATGATCCCAGAGTCCTGGGATCGAGTCCCACATCAGGCTCCCTGCTCAGCGGGGAGCCTGCTTCTCCCTCTGTCTGCTGCTGCCCCTGCTTGTGTTCC
>NC_048220.1:87806712-87895125 GCF_002007445.2 Ailuropoda melanoleuca | reverse complement strand
AAAAAAAAAAGGCTGCCTAGCCACTATTAAGTACTGTTCAGTGTTACAATATCCCCATCCAGAAAAATAATTCAGTCTTCCAAATTCCATACTACAGAGATTTTATTTGCATGTAAGTGTTAGCCATATAAGGTAAAATTGAGATTACTTACCGTGCTATAGCTTCAAATTGGGATTCCTAGAGATCAAGAAAATCCTATTAGAACCCTTTTAAATACTGAATCATGATGTCATTTGTTCCATGTATTTATTTTATATATTTATGTTTAGGAAGTTTACAATTTCCAATATTATATAAATGGCAGTTGCCACTAGAACTTAACATGTCTTTTGCTTCCCTGTGGCTTGACACCTAGTTCTCTCTGTGTTGTAGCAATATCGGAAACTGAGCCAGTCCTACTATCCACTCCTGGAATGTCTTACCCAGGACCACATGAGCTTCATCACCAACTTAGAGCCTCCTGTACTCCTATATGTTCTCACATCTATCTCAGAGGGACTCACTACTCTTGGTAAGTATCACAGAGAACATATTTCCAGAGGAAAAACTTGATTGTGGTCTCTTAATGTATGTGCTTAATGAGACGATCATCCTACAAAGGGGAAAAGATCGTATATCCAAACTGAAAGATTATTTTATAATTATTACTTGCAAGTGAGAGAATGCCCTTTTTTCATATTCTGATGTACAGCTTATTTCTTAGCTTAATTAAGGTATAATTTAAATGCAATAAAACCCATTGATTTTAAGTGAGCAGTTCAGTGACTACTGATAGATGTATGTACACAGTCATAAACTATCACAACCGAGATATGGACCATTTTCTTCACCACAAAAAGCTCCCTCATGCCCCTTTCTGATCAATCCCTTCTTCCTGGCCCCAGCCCCTAAGAACCACTGTCTACTTTCTTTCACTATAGTTTTCCTTTTCTAGAATTTTGTCTAAGTTGAAACATATGATATATAGACATTTGTGTCTGCCTTCTCTGATTTAGCATAATGCCTTTTAGATTCATCCATGTTGTTTTGCAAATCAGTTTATTCCTTCCTGTTGCTGAGTATGATCCCATTGTATGGATTATCACAATTTATATATTCACCAACTGATGGCTGTTTGGGTTGTTTCCATTATTTGGTTATTTTGTACAATGCTACTATGAACATTCATGCACAAGTCTTTCTGTGGACAAATACAATTTCTCTGGGGTAACTGCCTAGGAATGGGATTTCTGAGTTGTATGCTAAGTGTATTTTTAACATTATTAAAAAAATTTTTTTATAATTTTTAATATTATAAAAAAAAACTGCAACACTGTTCCCCAGCAATTTTGATCTCCCCAGCAATGTAGGAGGGTTCCAGTTTCCCTGTATCCTCCCTACACTTGCTATTATCAGTCTTTTTAATCTTAGCCATCTTAGTGGGTGTGAAGAAGAATCTCGTTTTTAAAATTTATTTCACTGCTGAATAATGATTTGAACATCTTCTCATGCTTGCGCACCATTTGTGTATCTTTTCGGTGAAGTATTTGTTCAAATCTTTAACCCATTTTTTTAACTGGGTTGTTTATCTTTTAAGTATTTGTTATGTATTCTGGATACAAATCCTTTATCAAATGTGTGTTTTGTGAATATTTTTTCAGTCTTGGCTTGTCTTTTTATTTTCTTAGCAGTACCCCCATATTACAAGAGCAAAGTTTTTAATTTTGAGGAAGTCTAATTTATTTATTTTTTTCTCTTATAGTTCATGTCTTTTGGGTCCTATCCTAAGAAATCTTTGCTTAACTAACCAAGGCCAAAAAGGTTGTTCTGTGTTTTCTTCCATAAGTTTTATAGTTTCTTATCTTATGCTTAGGTCTATGATCCATTTCAATTAAACGTTTTGTATATAGTATTATATATGAGATAAAAGCTGTTTTTTAACATACAGTTATTCAATTGTTCTAGCACCTTTTGTTGAAGAACATCTTTTCTCTTTTGAATTACTTTGTGCCAATTCGGTTCTGCTGATTTTTAATTTTTGTCCTAACCTTTTGTCCTTAACCTTAAGTCTTAAAATCCGATAGCATAGCCCTCTAATTTTGTTTTCTTTTTTAAAAATTGTCTTGACTATTCTGTGTTCTTTGTTTTTTTTATATAAGTTTTAGAGTCAATTTGTCAGTTTCTTGTTAGAAAAAAATGAATAAGGGAATTTTGGTGGGGATTGCATTGAATCTCTAGCCCAATTTGGGGAGAATTGACATATTAGCAATACTGAGTGTTCAATTCCTGAAAATTACATATCTGTCCATTTATTTAGATCTTCCTTTATTTTTCTCAACAGCATTTTTGTAGCTTTGATTGTATGACTTTTTGTACATATTTTGTTATATTTATAACTAAGTATTTTACATTTTTATGCTATTGTTCATGGTACTAAATTTTAATTTCCTTTTGTTCTTGGCTACCATGTTGAATTGCAGTTGATTTTTTTGTATGTTGACCTTGTATCCTGCAGCCTTACTAAACTTACCTATTAATTCTGGTGGTTTCTGTAGATGTCTTAAGATTTTCTACATAGTTGTGTCTACAAATAAAGACAGTTTATCTCTTCCTTTCCAATCTGTATGGCTTTTTTTCTTGCCTTATCACACTGGCCAGGACCTACATGTAGTACAATGTTGAATAGAAGTAATGATAGCAAACATTTTTTCCTTGTCTCCAAGGAAATGTCTCCATTCATTCTTTCACTATTCAGTATAATGTTAGCTGTAGGTTTTTATAGATGCTGTCTATCTTGTTGAGAAGTTTCCCTTCCATTGTGGTTTTCTGAGAGTGTTATCAGGGATGAATATTGAATTTTATCAAATTATTTTTCTGCATCCTCTGAGATGATCATGTGGCTTTTCTTTTTAGTTCTGTTTATACATTACATCATGTTGAGCATCACATTGGTGGATATTTGTTAAACCAACCTTGCATTCCACACTAGGTTACAACATATTACCCTTCTTATATATTACTGAATTCAGCTTTCTAAAATTTTGACACAGGTTTTTACATCTATGTTCATGACAGATGTTGGTGTGTTCTGTAGTTTTTCTATAGTTCGTCTTCCATATCTTTTATTCTTTATCTATTCTTCTATATCTTTGCCCTGTTTCAGTATCAGTGTAATGCCCTCATAAAATGACTAGGGAATTGTTCTCTCCTCTCCTGTTTTCTTAAAAAGTTTGTGTAGAATTGTTATTAGTTCTTACTTCAATGTTTGATAGAACTCCCCAGTGAAGCCATTAGGTCTAGATTTTTTTTAGTAGGTTTTTAACTACAAATTAAATGTTTCTAATAGATATAGGGCTATTCCAATTATTTCTTAGATCTGGGGTAGCATTTGGTAGTTTGTGTCTTTAAAGGAATTTCTCCTTTTCTTCTGAAGTTCATCTGACACTGACATAAAATTATTCATAATGTCCCATTGTTCTACAGTTTGATTTCTGTAAGGTCTCTGGTGATGTTACCTCTTTCATCCCTGAAATTGGCAATTTGTGTCTTCTCTCTTTTTTTTCTTGATCATTCTGGCTATGGATTTATCAGTTTTATTGCAGAGAACTAGCTTTCAGTTCTCATTGATTTCTCTGTTATTTTTCTTTTATTTCATTGATTGCATTTATGGCTTTTATTATTTCCTTCCCTCAGTTTACTTTGCTTTTCCTTTTCTAATATTCAGGTAGAAACTTAGATCACTGATTTTATACTTTCCTTTTTCTAATATACATTTAATGCTTTCATCTAAGCACAGCTAGAGCTATTCCTCACAAAATTTTTATGTATTTGGGGGTCTTTCTGTTTAGTTTAAAAATATTTTCTAACTGTCCTGCTGATTTCTTCTTTGATCAATGGATTGTTACTGAGAGGCACAGTGTTTAATTTCTGTATATCCAGAGGTGTTCCTGATTCCTGTTATTGATTCTAGTTTAATTCCATTATTCCATTGAGGATATACTTAATGATTGTTACAATCTTTATATTTATTGCATCCTTTTTATGGTTCAAAATACCGTGAATGTTCCATGGGCACTTGAAATGAATGTGCATTCCATTGTTGTTGTGAAGAATGTTCTGTATGTCTCATTGATAATGTTCAGATTTTCTACATTCTTACTAGTTGTTTGTTTGTTTTCTCCTTATTCTATGAATTACCAAGAGACAAGTGCTGAAGTCTAACTATAATTATAGATTTTTCCATTTCTCCTTTGAGTTCTATCTTCAGTATAAAGTATTTTAAAGCTCTGTTATTAGGTATGTAAATACTTAGGATTGTTCTATCCCTTTGATGAATTTTCCCCTTTATCATGAAGTGACCCTCTTTATCTCTGGTTATAATCTTTTTTCTGAAATCTATTTTGTCTAGTATTACTGGCTTCTCCAGCTTTCTTTTGATTAGTGTTGCCTGTTTTTCCATCATTTCATTTTTAATCTTCCTGTGTCTTTATATTTAAAGTGGGTTTCTTGTAGAGAGCAGCTATTTTCTATTGATATTGTAACAATTTTTACAAACTTGGTGGCTTAAACCAATGTAAATTTATTATCTTATAGCTATTTGGATTTTTTTATAGATTTGATTTATTTATTAGAGAGAGGGGGGTGGGGGAGGGGCAGAGGGAAAGAATCTCAAGCAGACTCTGTGCTGAGCATAGAACCGATGCAGGGCTCGATCTCACATCCCTGAGATCATGACCTGAGCCAAAATCGAGAGTGGGACACCCAAACAACTGAGCCACTCCATCTTTAGTTCTTTAGGTCATAAATCTGACATGGGTCTCACTGGGCTAAAGTTGAAGGTATCAGCAGAGCTGTGTTCCTTTCTAGGACAAATTCCATTTCCTTGCCTTTTCCAGTTTCTAGAGACTACCTAAATTCCTTAGGTCATGGCCCCCAACAAGATTGCGTCTATAACCATTCTTCCATAGATACATCTCCCTCTGATTCTGACTTCTGCTGCTTCTCTCTTTCACTTTCAAGGGCACTTGGGATTACATTGGGCCTACCCAGACAATTCAGGATAATCTCCCTATTTTTCACTCAACTAATTAGCAGTCGTATTCCATCCGCAATCTTATTTATTCTTTGCCATGTAATCTAACATATTCACTGGTTCTGGGAATTAGCACATGGACATAGGACATATTTGCCTAACATGCAATGTATAGTTGGGTCATATTTTTATATCAAATCTGATTATCTCTGCCTTCTCATTAGTGTTTCAACCATTTACATTTAATGTAGCTACCAGTGTATTTGAGTTTAAATAATATTGCTATTTGTTTTCTTTTTATTTGACTGAGCTTTGTTTCTTTTTTTCCTTTTTCCATTTTCCTGCCTTCTTTTGGTTTGGATTAATTAAATGCTTTTTATGAATCCATTTAAATCCTGTATGAGTTTATTAGCCAGACTTCTTTATTTTTAGTGGCACTCTAGGGTTTATAATCTACACCTTCAAATAATATCATCACAGTTTGCCTTCAGATAGTCACAGTCTACCTTTTTCCCTCTATCTCCATTCCTTCTGGAACTCCAGCTACACGTGTATTATATATCTCTGTTATTATTCAAAGACTGGATAGAAAGGACTCCTTTACAGATCTCCAGAATTCTCTCTTTGTATGGCTCCCAGTCTCTGAAACTCTGTCCCATGAGTTCTACCTGCCTCAGCCTCCCTAAGTTCAAACCGTTTCTCTTCAACTCAGCGAGACTACTTGGCTTTGTTTGGGTTCCCCCTTCCAGGCTGTAGCCTAGAAACTCCTTGGCGGGGGGGGCAATAAGCTCCAGTGACTGTGTAGGTGTAACCTCATTTGTTTCCCTCTTCTCTGGTTTAATAGCCTGATCCTGCATGCTGTGCAATAATTGAAAAATGTTGTTTCATATTTTTGTCGGTTTTCTAGTTATTTATGGCAGAAGGAAAAATTCTCATAGCAGTTAATCCTTCATGGACAGAAACTGAAGCCTTGTCTTTTCTTATTACAGTTTGGCTTGACATACTTTTATCTCACATCATGGTAATACTTGAAGATTTTGAATTAGTTGCAGGTAGCTATATTGTCTCAAAGTGTGGTCTTGGGCCTGGAATCTGCATTTTCACAAGGCTCTCAAGGGAGTCTTGATGGGGTGGCATTATGGAGGGAATATTGAATAAGTCCCAGTGCTACCACTTATTAAGTGTATGATTGTGGGCAAGTACTCTGTGCCTGATGCTTTTATAGGTGTGTTCAAGATGTGTACTTCGCCTTTGTCATTCTCAGAACCACTGTGCATACCAAAACTGGTTACATACCCTAATAGTGCTGTTTGTCCTTATTTCCTACTTGATTGCAAGCTTCCGAAGGACAGAACAGTGTCTTGAGGTACCACTTTATTCCCAATGCCTAGCGTATAGTAAGTGCTCAATAAATACTTATTGATTAAATTAATTAGGTAATATTATTTTCATTATACAGATGAGTAAGCTGTGGCTCAGGGAGGTGAAACAACTTACACAAGGTCACACAACTAATACAAGCCTGATCTAGGAGTCTTTCTAATTCTAAAACCCATTCTCCTTCACCTCACTACCCTGCTGGATCTGTCTGTCTAATATAGGTCACAGTCTGGCAGGTGAATCATGCCCTGTGTCTTCAAGAAAAAGGACTGTTGAAAGTAACCACTTGGGTTTCTCCTTTTCCAACAATAATAGATCTGTAAAGAGGCATTAATAGTTATTGTTACAAGCAGGGTTTGGGTTACAAGCAGGTCTCAGTTCTGCTTTAGCTTCTGGAAAAAATGAGAGAGGGAGGCACAAAAAATTCGATCAGTGATGGAGTAGTAACACACCTAATATGCTTAACATGATATTTTTAAAAATTTGGTAATAATCATTCATCAGCATTTTTAGTTTCAGGCCAGCTATAATATGGGGAAAGAGAAAGGTGAAAGAGAAAAGAGATTGTATTTTCTGTCTTTTTAAGTATCCAGCCACCATCACCCACCCCAACCATACTCTTACATACCGAGACCAAGTGCAGGACTTACAAAAAGCTGCTCTTAATAATGACTCTCAAGTCATTCATTCAGTAAGTATCAATTGTGTACATACTAGGTACTTGGCCGTACTAAAGGGAACAAGACAGATGAGGTCCCTACTTATGTGAAGCTTAGCTTCTAGAGGGAGAAGATAAATAAATAAGTGAACACACACAAGAATATGTCAAGTCATGACAAGTGCTAAATAAAGATTTAAAATGGGATAATGACTGGAGAATGATTAAATGTGGCTTCTCTAGAAGAAGTGATCAGGGAAGGCCTCTGCAGTTTAGCCGGGGCAGGGATGGGCATGCATTCCAAGAAGAGAAGGATGGCAGAAAAGGCAAAAACAAGGGATGATGAAGGTAAATGAAAAGTTGAACCAACTGGAAACCACCAGACCTTTCCTCATCAAGTCCACTACTAATAAAATGTTCATTATTAATAGAGTATGTTGTTATTTTGAACACACTCTTGAATTGGAGGAAGTGGTATGAATGTAACATGGGAGCAAAACATTCAGGAAACATTTCGAAACTTAGAGACCTTGTACATTAGTTTTTGCCACCAAAAACATGCTAAAGATAGAAGAAAGCTATGCATTAGTCAAACCAAGTGATGGGCTTGGTGTTTCAGGGATTGAAATAGCCAGGAAAACACATGGAAAGTGTAAAGGGGACAGTACTACTGTGTGTTGGGCCCTATGATAGCCTTTACACTCCTCACCTTATTGATTTCTCATAAGGCCTTGCGAAGTAGGTGGTATTAAGCACATTTTACAGAGATGCAAATCGAAGCTCCATAAAGTCAAAACATCTAGGAAATATAGATTCCAACTTAGACCCACCTATTTCCAAAACTACTGCACCACCCACACAGGCCTTTTGTTTCTGAAATTGCCTTTCACACCATATTTTTCCAGGGTTTCCATCCTCTCTTCTGCCATGGTGAGAAATTTTGAGCCGAAGCCAAATTTTAGCTCAGCCCCATTATCATCCTCCCGACTCAGTGAAGCAACTCTTTCCTATACAGTTAATTTTCCAGAACAGCGTTCTGTGATGGGTCTTAGTGAACAGGAGGGCTATTGATGATGCATGTGCTTCCGTGGAGACTAGTTGCAGGAGAAAAGGAACATTTGGTTGTTTTTAGTGCCAAACAGCAAGTTGCTGGAAAGGACGAAGTGCCTATTAGGCTTAAAAATTGTATCTACAATCATCTAAATCACAGATGAATCCTTCTTAAAAGATTCTGAATACTGAGAACTAGGACAAAATATGAAAATTCATGACTTCTGCTCATCGTTTTATGTCAGGAGAGTTTCATGATTTGAATTTCAAATAATAGCTTGAGCTGCAAATAAAGAAAACCAATAATAACACACAGTCCTCAGCACTATTCATTCTGTTTTTGATCAAATGGCCCTTGATCCTAATGATTCCACACCTTTCAATCTACCCTAAACCAACATTTATCCGTTTCAAAGTCCCCAGCCATAAATCAGCAGTAATGGAAGCTCTTCTTCTTGCTTTTATTGCAAGGATATATGCTCCAACCTTCATGTCTAAAGTGTTTACCTGGCTTTTTCATAGCTGACTCAGTAGATTGGAACCTTTTAATGCAACCTGCATGGCATGTGGTCACCAAATCTATGTGAAGTCTTTATAATTTTTGTGTGATTGATAGCATATTGCTCTTCACTGGTGAGGGAAACGGTGTCTATTTCCTGCTTGCTTCCTTTTGTAGATACTAAGTTACTTAATCCATTTACTTTTGTGATTGGGATTTCAGAGGAGAAACGTAAAGGAAAAGAGAAAAGCAACGAAGCTCAACAAGTCTGTGCCTGACTTGTAGGCCTAGATGTTTTCCACTGCATTATATTACCTCCTGGAATTATAAAACCAGAGCTCCCTTTCCTGCAAAGTAACCCAGTTGGGGGCAGGGGAGATAATCAATCAATCAAACACCATGGTTTTAGGAGAAAAAGAGCTCCTTTCTTCAAAGGAAAACATAGCAGTACAGTTTACTTGCGTATAGAGCTTCCATTGCTCCACAGTTCCCCAAACTATCGTCCGTGGCCATCTTTTAGACCTTCAGACAACCCCTCCTGATCCTGCATCAGCTACCATCATCCTCAAGTTTAAATGCATTCATCTATCTGTATTTCAGAACTTTCCCCCAGACCTACCTCTTTCTATTTATTATGCCATTTCTCTCCAAAACAATGTATTTGAAAGAGTTTTTAAAGTATGGTGTTATGTCAGTTCTAGGTATTATTACTGAACACAACTCAAGACCTGTAAAAACCTTCCTCCGATTAGCTTTGCCTACCCATTCTTTAATTCAGCTAAGAGGGCACCTCTAATCTAGGAAAGGCACACGTGTCTCAGAAGCTCAGAGATTAGTAAGAGTAGGAGACAAATGACTGCCTTAGGGAGTGTATAATCTCCTGGTTCCCAGCCCTGCTCTCCCAGTTCACTTTCCTCATCTGCATCTACCATTTTCGCCATTTTTTTAATGTTTTTAATTGTTTCTCCTGTCATTTCGGTTACTAATCATAAACTCCTCAGGATCGTGTCCATGTGTTACCTTTAGCCAAAAAATCTGGGTAGTGTCATGCTATGAATCAAAACCATTTACTTTGGATAAGCTACTTACCTCTCAGCTTCATTTTTCTCATTTGAAAAATGCAAATAATCACACCTACTATATACATAGTGGTTGTTAGAAGTAAGCGAATAATAATTTTAATGTACAAAATAGATAGTTAATAAATGGTTCCTGTATCATGTCACTCACTTGCTTTAAAAGAAGTCTTTAACAACACCTCTGTTGTCTTTCAAACTAAATGTAATGTCTCAGCCCACTATTGGATGCCCTCCAGGAAGACCCCAACCTACTTTGTCAGCCTTCTCTCTTACGACTCCCTATACATTCTTTCTCACTCAAAACGCAAGTCCTACTCCTGAATACACTCTCCTCTTTCCATCATGAGGGCAGACCAGTAGTAGCATCATCTTGTGAGCCCCTCGTGTTTTAAGAAAGTGTTTGGTGCTTGCATATATTTTTGCTTAATACCTAGTTTTGTTTAGTATTTACTTGATTTTAGCAGTTAAGAACATAAATCTAGAATCCAGCTCCTTGTTTATTTTCATACAGTGGCTCCGCAGTCATCTAGCCATGTGGCATTGGACACGTCATTTAATCCCCCACTATTCTTGCCTGTGAATGGAAATAATAAAGTAACTTCTACAGTGAGGATAATAATATAACTATTATTGTGAGGATGCAAAGTAGTAATTCATGTAACTAACACAGTAAGCTCTCATTAAATATCAGCTGTTTTTATTATGAGAATGTCTAGCTGTTTTCTTCTCATTCAAGTCTGCAAGATATTTTACAAACAATGAGAAAGGTTAAGTGATTCTTTCAAAGTAACAACCTCTCAAGTAATTGGAAAAGATGAGATTTGAAACCAGAGCTGTCTGACTCCAGAATTCCTACCTTCCCGCCACCCTAACTGCATTGTGCTAATCACTCTACCTGAAAAATGTCCTTCCTTATATCTAACTAAACTAACTTTCCCAGGCCCATCTCAGGTTCTGTCTCCTTCAAAAAAGTCTCTTTGATCCCCATGCACATGTGATGTCTTCCTCAAAATCCTCACAGCAGTGTGTCATTCGTTTGTACGCAGCACTGTGCTCCAGTGACTCACGTACTACGTCATGAGATCTCGGACACCAGGGTAGGGGTTGCCCCTGAAAAAGAGCACTTTGCTGCAAGTCTACACCCTGTTTCATCTGAAGCGGAAGAGCACTTTACACCAAAGAGAGATTTCATACAGTTGCTTGAGTTGAACAGAGGGTCCTTAGGGTCACAAATGGAAAATTCTGTCCCATTCAATCCAGAAATTATTTACTTACTAACACGTCTTTATACCAGGTCCTGTAGTAGACACTGGGTTTAAAGAGATGAACAAGGCAAAATCCCCGCCCTCGAGGAATTTATAGTTTGATAAAAGTGCTTTGAAACCAGAGAGTGATTTTTTTAATTGGAGGCATTATAATTAATCAGATGAAAAAACACTTCAGTAATGCGAAGGAATTCTCATTTATTGTTCGTACAGATACAGTTGTCTCCTCCAGCTGCTGTACCAGTTTAGACTACATCGTCACCTACCTCTTCAAGCACATAGCAAAAGAGGGCAAGAAGCCACTTCGATGCAGAGAGGCTACCCAGGCCGGTCAGAGACTATTACATTTTATGCAGCAAAATCCAGATGTCCTACAGCAGGTAACTGGTGGTCGGTCACCTGGCTTAAGAAACAGAGTTTCCCAAAAGCCATCCTAGACCCTGAATCTCTTAGAGCAAATGGTCTGGTCAAGATTCTTTACCAGTTATTCTCTAGGAGTATTTTCCCTGAAGATAGGGTAGCACCCTAGCCCCAGGACTACTCACCCTCAAGATATCTCTAAGTCATTTGTCTTACTCCAGTGAAGCTAGAATTCAAAAAAGGATAGCTCTTCCAGAGGCCTGAGAGAAATAAAAGGCAAAGCCGGAACTAGAAACAGTCAAGCTCTGGTTTCTTTCCTGGAGCCTCTAATAATGGCTTCTGAAGTTCGCCTTGTGAGTACTCTGGTATGTCGGGAAACTGCCATTTGCCAAGCTCCTAGTTGGTGCCAGACAGCTTGCTGGGAACTTTCTGTTCATCGTACCACAATTAGTGTTCTTCCCATTTAAGATAAGAAATCAAGGTTCAGGTAGATCATATTCCCCAAGGCATTTAAGTAATAAATAAAGCCACAACTTCTTTATTTTCAAATGTGTTTTCCGACTGGCTAATATGAGTTAGGTCCAAGTTTAATACTGTTTTTTAAAAACTCACTTCTGCAAATCACAATAACAGCATGCATAAAAATAAATAACACATGCCAGAAATATTTCAAAGAGGATAATACTTACATTTTTCTATGGAGATACCATCACTATAATATTTTCCAGTTCCACTAACTTTGGAAACTTTATACTGCTTCCAGTTGTTTTATTTTGCCAAATTATCTTCATAATAGTTTGTGGTTTACAAATGTAAACACTTTAACAAGGTTATTAGCCAAAAACCAAGGCTCCTGTCACCAGCAGAAAGTATCTCTCTGAGCAAAGAAAGGATGAATGTAGAATGAGCCAGCCATGGGTGAGGTTTTCTTCCTGGCTATCAATTTTTACAAATATTCAAATTGAATTACACATATATTATTTATATATATAGTTTCATTTATTTTAATATATAATAATTATATATAATAATATATAATAATTATATATAATAATATATATTTTATTTAACATAATAATAGACTATAATGTCTAATAATTATATAATATGTATTTTTATATATAATATGTATTATATTAATATATAATTAATATAATATGTATTGTATTAATATGTAATATATTAAAATAATATATATATTTTACATATTTTGGGTGATGTCTCAGTTGGCGTTTTGTTTTCCTGGCAAGGAGGTGTGTAATTAAGATTTTGTGTAACTAGACAAGGTGCTGTCGGCCTACAAGTGTTCGGTATGACCCTGTAAGTGTTACAACGCGTCGGTGATACGGTAAAGAGAAGAGAAAAGTAGCACGTGTACTGAGGGCTTTCTATGCACAAGGTGCAAGAGCCATTGAGACTCATAAGACATAATTTCTCTCCTTAAAAAGTTGCCGTCAGGTGGGACAGAAATAACTGGTTAGTTATTAGGTAACTAACCACTTAGGTGATAATTTGATTAAGATAATGGTGACAGAGATTGACACACAAGGAGAGGACTTTCAGAGAACTCTTCTCATGTACACCCCCACAACAACCCCATTCATCATCCCCATTTTACAGGTGAATAAATTGAGACACAGAGAGCAAGTGGGAAGTGGAATGTGAACCAAGGTTTGTTTGGCTCAAAAGCCCAAAGCCTTACCACTTACATTGTTGATTCTCAAGGGCCTCATTGGTAAAGAGAAGGTCTCAGATTCACCAGGAATGCCATTTCAAACTGTAATTCTGTCGAGATTTGGCTGTACCCCTCCTTCACCCTTGGCCACCTACCCAACTGCAGTAGCCTCTGGTACTGTGTGAGCATGTCGTAGCCCTCAGGTGTTCTCCAAGGAGAAGGTTGAAACCCACAGATTTAGAGCATGTAGCCAGTGGAGAAAATAAATACCCTCGGACTGGCCAGGAATCAGACCTGGCCCCCACCCCACCATGGCAAATGACAAGTCCACCGCCAACTGCCTCCTGCCGGCACTCAGCCTGATCACAATATTGTCCCATAGACTTTGGCGGAAACTATAAAGTCGGTAGAAGATTTTACCAAAATCAATAGGCTGTGAACCTAGATAAATACCATCAGACCGTGCAAAGCAAGTGATGTGGCTGTACAGGAGACAATCAAGTTTGTCTTCACTCAGAATTACCGTGCATTTGTTGGTTTAAGTAATTTCTGTGTGTTAATAATACTTGGTAATCCTTTGCTTTATAGCATATGACTAAGTAGTGATATATCTTTATTAACAGTGGAATACATTCTATTTATTTGGAATGTAGGCTTTCAGATAGCATTTTAAATATTAATGACTGGTCTCTGGTAGTCAGCATAAATATGATTTGCATTAGCACGAGGTTATATCATCTTGAGTGCCTCTGATGTCAACCATCGGGTATAGTAATATCTGACATCATCTCCTTAGGTCACTGACAACTTTGACCTCTATTCTTATGCACAGTTTCTGTCGTCTCAAAAGCTCTTTTGAATTGATTTGAAATTTTGACTCTTCCCTTTATGAGGCAGTAAAATTGATAATTATTCAGATGGGAACTGAGCGCTGAGTGAAAAATCAATTCTACCCGCTCTCTGCTGCGTATAAAATTACTTCTGAATCGGCCGGACTGAACGGATGGCCGGAGTAAAAGCAGCAGGCAGGAGTAGTGGGAGGAATTAGCTGGACAGAGCTAATAGCCTGAAGGGATGGACTTGGAAAAGAGGGAGTGGGCCAGTTGGGGGTTATTATGAGCAAGGATGGGTCCCATTGATCATCTGTTTACATCAGCTTTCCAAGACCTTATAAATCAGCGCTGAAGAGCAGCAGAACTCGAGATTCGGCATCTTACCAGAGGGACTTTGTATTCAATTATTCTCGTTTTCACACTCAGATGAAAAGTGAGCCATTGATTATTCATTGGTTGCCCATTAAATGCTGTTTTTATAGATGATTTGCCTATCACTGAAGGTAATGAACAAGGTGGCTGCTTTATAACTCGAGGTTTCAGTTTTCAAGGCATCTGTGTCGGTTAAGTAATGCCTAACCCTATTAAAAGGAATGGGTTACAAATTGCTTAACAGTGCTGAAAAACTAGACCCTAATGACTAATTGTGCTTGGAGTTTAGAGAGGGTTTGTCAGCTCTTTAAACTAAACTGATGCGGTGATGCTGCAATTATTTACTAGTTTGAACCGTTTTTCCCCCCAGCCTGGATATATATTGCTGGGAGTGTAATTGCATGAAGTGTGTCAGTTCCAAATTGCAAAAGTTTATGTCTTCAAGCTTCCATAGCAAGCAAAGCATGAACCCACATAAAAGGTTTTCCAGCATCCTTGTAGGCCTTTCGATTGGTGTGCAACAGCCTAGGAAGCACATTTTAAGTGCCTCTCACCTGGAAATGTGCTTATTATGACCTGTTCTGTGGCTTGAGATCCTCAGTGTTTTTAAAAATATTCTCCAGATAAGCCATCCTCCAGAATCTGTAAACAAATCTGACTTTGCTACAATTAAACTTAGTCTCTTTGAAGATCCACTGTAATTAAGTGAATCTGTTGCAAATAAGAATTACTGTCTCACCAGCCTTCCTTGGACTTAGCAATTGAGGAAAAGCCAGTTTATGTATATTAAGAATAAATATTCCCCATGTGTCTTTATGCCATTCGAAAGATAAATTAAAATTTTAAGAACAAGCCAATAGTAAGAGTGGTTAGGCGCAGAGCTGTTACAGTAATTTGGAAAATTAAATTTCTGTGTGAATTTTTTTCAGTTTTATCTCTGGTCATGTTAAGCATTTGCCTCTATAAGCCATAGACCAGCATTCATTTAGTTGTATCACAGAATGAAAGATTTGCCCAAATTAGGTAAATGGGGGAGTGTGTTTTGTAGAATTAGAGGGGCAGTTCAGAGATGTGACTGATTCTTTTTCCGATTATAAGAATAGGACACCGATGCTGAATGCTTCTCTAAGTCAGAAATGCAGCTGTAAGTAATTGCTCTGGAGAGAGGAGCACCTTCCACAGAAGCAGAACGAGAACTCTGTGGTTGTCAGTATTACCGACTGGATTATGCAGTTAACTTATTAACAATTATTTTTAGCAATTATATTCTCTAACATCTAAATACATTGAAGGGACGAAGAGAACATTTAGGTTTGAATTCATCTCACCCTCGTCTATTTAACTCTTTGGCATAAGTCAGCTATAGTCAAACCCCCCCAAAAGTTCTAATTATGATTTTCTCTCTCTTTCACTCCCTCCTTCCCTTCCTTCCTCCCTCCATCCCCCCCTCCCTCACCCCCAGCCTGGCATTTAACTACAGATTGTGAAGAGCTGTCAGGAGCTATAAGAATCATACTTCAGTAGGGATGTGTGCTGAAAGAACATTCACCCTTTTCCTCAATCAGTCAGTCAATCAATGAAAATTGCTTTTGTAGAATGCTCTTCGTGACATGCATCCCAAAGTGATTACAGCAAGAGGGAGATCATCTGCTCTTTTTTCATTTTTGTGTTTAGATTGAAATGATACTGCTCAACATTTTGACATCCTATACAAGACATCTTTCATACTTAAGATTCCATTCCCTACTACTAAGTAGCAGAAAGTGCAGCCGCATATTTAACTGACGTTGAGATTTTGGCCTAGAGAACCTTAGCAACACTCTCACAGTGGGAGACACTCAAGCACATGAAGTATATTCATGTCTCTTATCGGCTTAAAAAATAATTAGCCAGATTTCCTAATGTTATTACAGGCATTTCTAGCGGACCCTAAATAGAAAGTGTGCCCTCCACGTGACCCATGAGCTCAGTCTGGTTGATTTGCGGCTTTCTTATCAAAATATGGCAGTAGACTGGTACCCAAAACACATACTGAAAGAACATTCACTCATTGTCAGAGGACAACATGGTATAGAGGGTTTAAAGGAAGCCAGGGAGAGGTCATTAGACACCAGAAGTAGAAAGCAGGAACTCATGTTCCAGGACAGAGCTGGTTTTTGCACATGCTGCCCCGATCCTGGTCTTCCTCACAGCGCTCTGTGCGAGGACTCTGTATTTATTTCTAGGAAGAAACGACATTGGCAAAATGTAAGCGCTTACTGCGTGCACACACTAGCTTCAGCTTTTTACGTATGCGTGTAATCTGATTCAGTCATCACATTATGTCTGTGAAATGGTGGTATTATTATGATGTCCACTTTGTAAATATAGAAACTGAGGTGCAAAAAGATGAATAAGTAACTAACTTGCCCAAGGTCACACGTAGTAAGTGGAAAAACGAAAATTCTGGCCTGTTGAACTCCGGAGTTCACATGCTTGACCACAAAGCTATAGTTTGTTGGCGGCTACTAGTCTGAGGTGGGATGTATGTTTTCAGCACTCACACTGAGGCAAGTTGAGCTTCCAGTAAGTCCCACTGGGGCCATCCTTAAGGTAGAATGATTTAGAGCAGTTATCCTATACCCCAACTTTGTGCTGCAGCCGGGACGAAACAGATGGGCAGTGACCCAGAGAGGCGGTGGGCAAGGCAGAGGGAGGTTGCTTTGCCAGCTGGTACAGAGAGCCTTGTGCTTCCCACCGTCACTGAGGCAGAGTGAACAGACCTTCCGCTCCCTTACCCTACACCCACACCCAGTCATTAATTGCCAGACACTGCGAGTATAAAATGGAGTGGGACACATACCCTCAAGAAGGCTGCCGGCGTCTAATAGCGTCACTGTCTCATGATGTGCCTGTGTTCTTTTCCTTTAATGTCTTTGAGGTAGCTCTTGAGGTTTGTTCCAACCTGGTTTTTCTCATTTAGAGGCAATATGGCAGCTGTGAAATGAAGGTGGGGAGGCAACAGGTGCTCTGTATCCATCCCCCATACCCAGTGCATCTCTAGGCCGGTTGTCACTTCTTTCTAGTTGCGAACAGCTTCTCTTCTCTAAAGGAAGCTGCTTCTAGTGGGAACCCTTAGCTCTTAAGGGCTTCTCACATTGGCAAGTCTCAAAGTGATAGCTTGAACACCCCTCTCTCTATCCTTTCCATTCTACAAAGTATCAAAAACTAAGATGCCTTCAGAGCCAAGCAGAAAACTTGAAGCTTAGGAAAGGAAGCCAAGTTGAGTACACATCCCAGTGCTACGGGCACAGCCTCCACACAGGGCCACCTCGTTCTTGCGTTGTAAGAAGGTAAGACCCAGTGTTTGCCAGCTCTATTGAGGTTACCTCCCCCCTCCCCAAAGAGAACCAGAAAGCCAGGTTTTTTGATGTTGGCCACTGACTGAAAATTTAAAACGAAACAAAGAAAGGAGAACACTCTGCAGGCCAGCACTGTATGTCTGGTTACCAGTTTTCCACCAATGTATTATGTAACCCTAGAGGATTTCAGAACTAAGGTCTCCCACAGCAAGATCCCTGATATTTCTCACAGCCACCCCATGTGGCACTGCTGATGTTTTAATAATTTTTGAATCCCACTTTTTTGACTCCTTGCTTAAAAAGGATGCTGTTATTTTGCTCTCACATTTGATTCTATACATAGGTGTCTATTAAAATTTAAAGAGGGCATTTATTTGCATTTGAGTTGTGTCTTTGCATACAGAATGGATGCAGTCAGCAGTCAGTGAAACTCGATTAACACCTCCCAAACATTTTTTTTTTAATCTTCAAAATAACCTTGTTTGTCTAAGGCAAAAATTGAAGTTCAGTTTAGTTAAGTAAGTGTGTGTGTGTGTACACAGTCTAATTACTAAGGATTAAATCAGAATATATGAGAGGACCAGGGTTGGACAAAAGTATCTAGTACACCTTTATATACTATATACCACATAATAAAAGTCCAGATGGGAGTAAAACTCTTGAATGACGAATTTGTAACCACCACCCCTAAAGATCAGTTTAGAGAGTTCAAGTATATAATTTTAAAAATAGAAAAACTAGGGTTGTTTTTTTTTTACTAAAGTGGCATCTTATCTGTGATATTATAAAATCATTGATCCATCTGTAGAAGGATGATTCTAGTCCAAATTTTTTGTTATATAACCTGTCTTTGCCATTTGGGTTATATTTTTGTTATGGAAATATTTGTTGAATGACTGTTTCAGGTATAACCAAAAAAATGGTATTTTAAAACAGAAAAATTGGTTAAAATAAAAACCTGTTCTTGATTTATGAATCATCAAATTATCATACGAGCTCTAATATCTGTCTTTAACAGAATCCCTTTTCTTCCCCAAAGATCACTGCCAGCTTGATACTTGTCTCGGCATCTGGCAGAGCCTGACACCTTGTATTGATCAATGAGTATCCACAAAACAAACCCACCAAAATTAATTTGCAGAATCACAGTCCACAGGCAGTGACTTTAGGTTTCAAAGCCAGCATGGTCATAGACTGCTACATAATAAACGAAATGGGAATGCTAGAAGGAGATTACACCTTTATATACTATATACCAATCCTGCTGAAATTCCACAAGAAAATGTCATCCTAAACATGGGTGAAGAAAGAAATAAGCTCTTCAAACATTGTTCCAAATGGTTAACAGAACAGAGGAGTGTTGTGTTTTTTCACTAGGACATGTGTTTTTCTACCTCTAAGCACAGTTTAAAGATGTAATCCATTGATAGCATAACTTGCCTTATTAATTGAAAGGGATGGAATCCACCAGATGTAGCCCAAACCAGCAGAGAGTTGGGTGACTAAGCAACAGCAGAGACACCATATTGAATGAGCCAGAATTCAGTCTCCAAGTCATTTATTTCAACCAGTGACAATACATTGAAGCTCCTGTGCCTCAGCAGTGATTGATGGTTTAATATCATATATAATTTTTTTTAATGAAGGAAAACCATTTAAATATGTTACCATTTGCACTGGTATTCTCCTATGTACATAACTGCATTTAATCATTATGGGGATTGTTTTTATACTTGTGTAATTTGTATCCAAGAAATAACTGTCAAAGCCATCTCACGCTGTTGCTGGAAATGGTACAGTGTGCTTCATACTTGAATAGATTCATTCTTCCCTGCACATAATTAAGAGTGTTGGAGCTTTCCCTGCCACCACATAGGAATTCCATGTTTACATTTCTGAGAATGAAAAATTAGCCACAGTGTGCTTTTTCAAGTTCCCATTTTCTGGGGCTATGATATTTAAGTACCTTAGTTCTGTAGCAGTGTATGATTTGAAGAGTTTGATTTTAAGACTTTTAATATTAAAATACATAATAAAATTTTATTATCTAATTACAAGAGGAGTTTAGCCTCTTATTAAAGTTGCTAAATCAGGCCTAGATTAGCATCATAATAACACAGTTTGACATGGAATACTCAAAAGTCAAGTTCGAAAGAAGGGACGGGGTTTTTTTGTTGTTTTAGGCGGTTTTCTCCTACGCCCACCCCTTGCACAATGTAACAAGGATGAAATGCATGTATGGAAACAAACAAGGAGCAATTTGGGACGCTGGAGAAGGAGTGGAGGTGTCAGCCTAGGACGGTACCCTTAGGCAAGGCAGCTGGTATATGTAGCCTTTTGTTTATCTGCTCCTGGTTTATGTAGCCTTTAGGCCGGCACCAGAAACAATCACTCCTACAGGGTCAGCTGCTGGTCAGAAGCAAAGCAAGAAAAGATTCCGCGTTCGAACGCGCAGCCATAATGTCTGTACAGCCGCCACCTGCGACTGGTGCACAGCATGAAGGTGAAAGGTCAAAGAGGCAGTTGTTCGAAACTCAAGAATGGCTTAAAGGGACTTGTAGATTAATCTGCTTTATTAACTTCTGTATATTAGATAACTATTGCTGTGAATGACAGTACATCTTTTTTAATAAGTCGCATCTCTTTCTCTTTTAAATTAGCTTTTGAGTAATGAATATTAAATAGAAAGCATTTCAGGGGTAATTAAATGAAAACAGAATGATGTCATTTTACAATTATATTTGTATGTTTATAGAAGAGGGTAAGTATAATGTTTTCCAAAGAGCTAAAAAAAAAGAAAAAAGAGCCAGCTCTTCATAAAGAAGAATTTGAAATAAATAAGTCACATGTCCATTAGCCTTTGTGTTTAAACTAAAATATCTGATGTAGTTTGTGACTTAGCATGAAGTCACTGGGTGCTAGGGGCTCGATTCGGCATTCCCAGGGGCTCCAACTGTTTTCTTTATGAATTAAAGTGACTGCAGTCTGTCACCATTCTTTTATTTACACTTCAGCACCGTCAGTTTTGCTGTGTAGTCATAGCAAATGTTCTCAGAATAGCAAAGGAGTTGTAAAAGGTGAACAACGGCCATACCTTTTCCTTCATATTCATGTAAAACAGATAGAGAACATTGCATATGGGAAAAAATGCAGTTTTATACAGGTTTCGCCCAAAATAATTAGGCATGCTTGATAACAGATCTCTCACCCAATATGGCAAATGGCAAGCAAAATAGTTTTTAGCCTCTTCATTAGTGGTGATTGGCATAATTGGCTATCATTGTAAATTAAAAGTTCCCAAAATGTGTCCTTTTTTAAAGCCTCTGCAAGGAAAATTTCTAATCCATTGATTAAATATTGACACCAACTTTGAGGAAGTATCTCACAATCTGTGTTTTTTTTTTTTCTTTTTCAGAGAGAGAGTGTGCATGGTGGGGCGGGGGGGGGCAGAGAGAGAGGGAGAGAGAGAATCTTAACCAGGCTCCATGCCCAATGCACGACTCAATCTCGGGGCCCTGAGATCACAACCCTGAGATCATGACCTGAGCCAATATCAAGAGTCAGATGCTTCAGTGACTGAGCCACCCAAGCGCCCTCACAGTCTGTGTTCTAAAGGGCTGGTTTTGTCTGCTCTCAGTAGTTCTGCAGATGACATCTGCCTTTTTATGCTGACGTGGTGCAGGGAGCAGCATTTAGCCATATTTCACAAACAGAATTCACTCAAGATTAGCACTCCCACGTTTTAACACAAGTGTGGTCTTCGTGCACTGAGCAGTATTTCTGTGACATGTGAATGTGAATATGGTACCTGAGACTGTCTTCCTCTGTCATACCCAAGCCAGGCCAGGGCTCACCAGAAGGACCCTAAACGTGTATGGATATCACAGAGAAGCTGATTATCTTGACTGGAAAAGCTTGAGTTAGAAATGTTTCTTCACCCTACCACTCCAAAGTGAAAGAATTTCTACACCTCCTTGTGAAAGATCTAGACTTTTCCTCCATCCTGTAATAGAAGCCTGTTTCCTGCAGGGTCGCTAAGACCTAAGAGGTCACTACGGAGGAGCAAGTTCAGACGCAGACAACGGAGGTTGAATGATTAGGATGAAAAAGAAGTAGAAATAAGTATCATATGTTAGGCTCTGTGCTAAGTGCTTAAATACATATATTTCTCATTTGTATTTATATCTGTATTCATAAAGTTTCACTACTTGGGGAGGCAGATACTCTTTTCTACATTTTATAATCAAAATATCCTTGTGCAGTTTCAAGAAGCCAGGGAGCCCAGTCACTATCATAACAGCTTCTAAGTAGCAGAAACTTGTGCTCTTAGCCACTGTTCACTACTATGTGACCTAAAGACAGGATCGGTAGGGCAGGAGGGGGCAGGGTGGGACACACAACATTCTTTCGTTTATAAATCCTTGACTGAGCCAAGGGCCCTTCCTTTGAGAACTGATTAGACAAGAGGTAAGCACTTGACCCACGTTGGCTCGCTGAGTCCTCTTCCCTAGACTTAGAAACTGGCATTTAGAAGATGTTCACTTGACTTGAAGGCTTGAAAAACCGAGAGCCATGTGGCAGCCATCCCCTGCTGCATGCCCAGAGAAGTAGCCATTCGACGAGCAAGAGAAAAAAGCAGCAGGCATGCTGGGAGGATCTTAAAGGAGACCAGCAGCCCCAGAGAGAGACTGAGAAAGATCCCACTGGCCTTCCTGGCAGCCTTCCCAGCTGCCAAGAGACCCAAACTGCATTGCCTAACCCAGGGGTCCTCAAGTCACCCCTTTTAGGCCTGACTTCTGCCTGTGGTAGTTGCTGTCTTCACAGCCAAAAGATTCTTGACTCAGGGAAGTGTGAGGACGAAATGGACCAATGAGTATAGACCCACCTAACACAGAGAACGTATCCAATAAATATGTAAAACTTGACAAACAGTGCACAGGTACCAGTAACTTCTTTATGTCCCTAAGGAGAGCATATCCCTGCTGTTCATATGTTTAAAGGTAAAAAGTGTCCTTTCCAGGAAATCCCAAGGCCTTGACTTCAGCCAGATTACCTAGGTCTTCTTAGTCCCACACATGTGTTCTGCCTTTTCTTAGAGTTCACCATGTGACACACATTCTCGGGATCACAAACCCTCACTGGTGGGGGCGGGGACGGTGTCATTTGGATTTGATTTTTGGCCCCAAACTGACTTCTCCTCCCTTATTCTTCCTACATACTCCAGGCATCACCTTGTGGTGGGAAGAATGAGAATAAACTTTAAGACTCTTTCCATGGACATGTCTTTACACCTAATGTCTCCTCTGAGTCTCACAGCAACTCTAGTGAGGCAGTAGGGCCAATAGGGTTTATTTCCTGAACTTGGGAGTATGGGTACACCCACAGATTAAACCCACAGTACCTGCACGGGACAAGCGTGCAGACCTGCAGAGAGGCAAAGTCACACAGCCAGTAAATAGCAGCACTGAGACTATAACTAAGGCTTCGTTGTCTCTAGATCTCACATAGTTTTCGCCATACCAAGGCTTCCCGGGGCTTTAACCCCCTCTCCTCTCCTGGCATTCCTCCCTCCTTTATCTCTCCAAGTGGCGTTGTGAACGGTATGAGAAGCTCTTTGAATTTCTTGAAAGAATGGCACTGTGTAAAGTGAGGGTCGGCGTAATGATGGCTTGATTTATTTGTTTTACAGTTATCACTGGTTTTTCACATACTTGAAGGATAAACAATGGGAAATTTTCCCGAAACATATGAGTGGGTACTAGATTTGTGAACTGAACTTTCATATTCATTTTCTGCCTCAATTCTTGGCAAGTTTATCCAGCAGCAACCGTTCGTGAGGCTATGAGCTCATCTAGGATGTTCAGGAAAACTTCTTATTTGATTACAGTCTGATCACTACTTACAAAATAATGTAAAGGTTCCCTAGTCCTCTGGCCTGTCATGAGTTACTGCTACTTTGTATGCTTTGCCACCAAGAATGTTAATTCTTCATCCCTTATCATGCTTAGGAAAATGCAGATGGTGCTTTCAGATGGACAAAATTCCATCCTCCTTTCAGAGTTGTTTGCAAATTCTGTATTCGTTAGGATTTTCTGCTTTGCTACAATCAGAGCAGATTTTGCAGTCAACGTACCTGGCTTTAAATACGAGTTGTGCTACTACCTAACTGTGTCCTTGGGGTCGTTACTTTACCTCTTCAAAGATACTGGCATCTCAACCAGGGCAATTCTCAGCCTTATTGGGTCTGGCCCTCAGAATCAGGTAGCTGGCTAGCCTCCTCAGGTCTCATGCCCAGACTCCCCAAGACTTCAGCCAAGACGCCTCACCTTGGCTCTTTCCCATTCTGTCACTCCTCAGCCTGCCCCATAACTCAGAACATTGCTACCATGGAAAAGAAAAACAATGACGTGCATACTTAGTGGAGGTCGTGTGAATAGTGAAGTAAACTGCCAAGAAGGAGCGATGAGAAGTGCAAGGCCTGGAGAGAACTCTCTCAGGCCCCAGAGAGACCCCCCCCAGAAAGAAAATTCTAAGCAAGAGCTCTGTGTTAATGCCCGGACTTAATGTGGCATCTAGTTTTAGATAGGACGAAGAAGGTCTACTCAGAGAACTAAAAGCATCAATTAGAGTTAAGTGCATTTAAGGCTGGTTTCTCAGAGACCCTTTAGGATTGGAAGGAAGCAGCTTGACGGGTGGGCAATAAGAGATTGGTAAATACTTAGGCTCCAGGAGCTTCGTAAGGCCACAAGGACCACCTTGTGTTCAATTCTGTACCACAGTGCCTGGCACATAGTAGGCGTTCAGTAAGTCTGAGCACTGAATAAGTGTGAGACAGGAAGAAGGAGAGGGAAAGAAGGAGGGAGAAGCCCCCGGCACAGCATGCGACACATAGTAAGCACTTAATATGTACGTGCTGCCTGTGTGCACCTGGCACATAATGAGAGCTGATAGTGGGATCTTAGTGACTGGAAACGTGTGCGGGTGAGAGAAACCTGGGACGTCACAAGAGGGGCTCTTAGCCCTCCAGAGGCCTGGCCTGTTTTGGAGTCTGCACTTGAAGGTAGAAGTTCTGCCCTCAGCAAATGATGTGCTCCCACAGAAGGAGCAAACCCTCCCTCCCCAACCCCATCCTCTTCCTGAGCCCCCTGCATGACGGAGAGGCTGGAAACAAATTGACAGAAACCTGGAGGAAGGGAACTCAAGTGATTTAGGAGAATGGAAGGGCTAGCTTATGGGGCCAGATTAAAGAAGCTAAATATGTATAGCCTGCCTAAGTGACAACTAAATGGGGCATTTGATAAGTCTATAAATACTTGGAGATGTAATGCCAAGGAGGAAAGGGAATTACTTAGCATGGCACAATGGAGTATTGGCATAATGGGATATTATTAAGAAAGGGAAAATGAAGGTTGAACATCAATAAAAAGCTCCCTGACAAAGAGAACCATCCCTGACAGGGGACACTAGTAAGTTATGCGCTGCAGGCCAAGGGAGGCAATGGCAGTGCTGGTTCCCAGGGTACTGGCCGCAGAGCCAGCCAAGAGGGAGCCGAGATCCGCCCTGACCGGGGTGCAGGCCGGGCAGGTAACCTGTGTGTGTGTGTGTGTGACCTTCCCATCCTGGAACAGGAGCAGAGCTGCATCTGTCAGACGGATGGGAAGTCAGACGGCCCAGGTCTCCTAAAGGATCAGGCCGTCTGGAGAGGGGCTCCACCAGCGGTTTGTCCTTCTGTGTCACTGCCAGATTCATTCACCTTGAATGGCACCCCACTGCCTGCACAATAAGGCCCGTGTTCTGTAGCACCCATTACTAGGCCCTTCACAAGATCTGGCCCCTGCCCACCTACTCCACTCTCCTTCCACTACCGCCCCCTCCACAGCCTCTCCAGTCCCACAGAACTGCTTGCCGTCCCCCAAATACTTCTCCACACCTTTGCACCTGCTCACCCTTCCTCTGGCCTGTCTGCCTGTCAGACTTGGCTTATTCTCTCCGACAGCTCCACGTGTCACCTGTGAAGCTTTCCTCGCCTGGCCCCCACCCGGAGGCGGAGTTCAGCAGCCTCCTCTGGTCTCTTAAAGCCTCCTGTGCAAGCCTCTGTTTATGGCGCTTGCTATGCTGTGTTGTCGTGGTTTATTATCTGTATCTCCTTCCTTCCCTACTTGACTGTGAGCTCTTTTGAGGGCTGGGACTGTGCCTTGTTCATCTGTATGTCCCCAGGGTGTGACACAGAGCTTGGCACAAAGTAGGTGGTCAGTAAATGTCTGAATAAATCAGGGAACAGGGTTCTATTCCTATCATTCCATAGGCTTCCTATGTAATTATTAGGGCAAAAGAGCTTCCAAATCTCAGTAATTCTTTGAATCATCTCCTTGGCCTCCTGGCCAGCACTTTCTGCCATTTAGATGACTATAAATAAAAACCCTCAAATCTGAAAGTCAGCATGCTGTCCTCTGTGGTTTAAACATAAACTCTAGACTAATCTTTAATGGAAAATGCTTCCGAGGGCCCTGTGAATGTGCCACAAAAATACTTTTCTCTCCCCACACAAAATCATTTGAACATAATAAGTAAAATAATCTTCCACTGTTGGTTATGAAGATTTTTAGGTCCATCTAACTAAACCCCTTCAGGAAATCAAGGAGAATGTAGTGACAGATGAGAGACAATGAAACATTGAACCTCGTACTGTAAGGATAATATATTTATTATGAAATACAATATTCATTGCACTCTGCTTGGATGACTGCATGAGATGCCCTCGTGCCATTATGCCTGATGTTGCTCTGTTTTGAAATACGATATTCATTGGGAAATGTTGTGATGACTGTTCAATAAAGTAGCATGCTATTTCCCATTCCCTTCCCTGATTCTGAATGACCTTGGTTAGAGTTTACTTTATCACTGAATATTTAATATAAACATGTGCTTGTAGTCTTCTCCGTCGTGCATATATACGTCCACTGGTTGGGGTTCATCTCACTGCTCCTTATTTCCCGAGTTCACTGTTGTTCTGTTGGTCTAAGAGACAGCAGCAGCCTCTCCACCGTGTTTAGCTCTCCAGGGGCCATCTAGCACCCAACCCCTTCTCTCCATGGGCAGCCCTGCATTTGAGGCCATGCTCTTAAAGCTCTGACTTTATCCACAGTGTCAGTGGCAGGTTATATTTCTTAGAAACTTTCATTACCTAGGAAGAAAATGGGGTATGCACTCAAGGATTCTGACCGCTCCTCCCTCTCTCTCCCTGCTACCAGACTTGGCTGGGACCCTCATCATCTCTCCGCTGGACTTTTGCAGTCCTATCTAAACATGTCCCCATGCCTCCAGTACCGACAAGGCATCGTTGCCTTGCTCCCATCTCACATCAGGCATTGTTCTAGATCCCAGAGCTCAGCATTATTCGGAAATCCTTTGAAGGCTACCCTTTATGCACTGGCCCGAACTCGCTTCTGCATTTAGCATGACAGCACAGGCCTTTTAGAGCCTGGACTCAGCCCAGCCTTCAGCTCCCCGCCCTCAGCTGTGCTCCTTTCTACTCAGAAGAGGAGGCTAACTTCTCCTCAGACATCCCAAGCCCTGTCCGCTTTGTCTTTTCTCATTTTATTTCCTCTTCCTGATACATCCTTCTTCCCCGGTGAGGCTTACATGCATCTTTTAAGGTTCAAGCTAAATATCACCCATCCTATGAAGATAGGCTGGTATTTTTAGGCAGAATCATAGCACATGTGCCCCTCTCTCTTGAGCCCGTAGACATATGTGCTAATTTAGGGACCCCCATATGGCTACTAGAGGCCATTAGAAGTTCTAGAACCTGGCTGTGTGGCAGTGATTCATTCGGGAATAAAAATTAGAGGAAAATGTCTTTGGAAGGGAAGGCTAGTCCTCTCCATATAGATTTTGCCAGCATTCCCACCCAGAGGAAACCTAGATGACAATTTTGACAAGTGATGCTTAATTTTTACATCAAGTGGAAAAGTGTTCTGTTTGATGCTGGCAAGAGAGGAGTGAGAAAGAGTTTCCCAAATAGTGCTGAGTGGCAAGCCCTGCAGACTCCCAGTGCCCCAGGTTTTCTGGTTTTATTTGAATGCAGCAAGCTGCTTTATGAGATCTGCAGCCACTTGAAATATGATTTACTACTCGTAAAAAGTTTCAAATGGATAATGAAGATTCAAGAATGAGACTCACAGTGTAACGCAGTCAATTTTGTTGCTCTTGTCTCTAGTTCATCTCTGCCATCGAAATGAATTATTTATTATAATTTATTTCAACCATGGAAAATAAAACTGTTTTCATTGTGATGTGCGCCGTAGCATTCAGAGTAGACACATTACATGCAGTACTCTCAATTAATTAATCCTGAAGTTTCGTTCCAACTTTATCTTCTTTCGTATAAGCCAGCAGACTGGCAGGTAATTCTTTCCCCAATAAACTATGATTAAAATGAATGTTTTCAGAACTAGGGGTAATGTTGGTAATGGAGAAAATTGAAACAACAGCAAAACTAGGTTGTGTATTTCCTTTGATTTTACAATGGATGGAAGAGTTTTTTTAATATCCTAGGTGATTTATCACTTGGGAAAAAAGCATCCTTTAACTTTGTAGAGGAGGGGGCAGGGGAAGAGAGTGCTGTTGGTTTAGATGTGGAAATATGCACTCCTAACACATGACCAAAACCAGCTGAGTTAACCAGTCCTGCAGCACCTTTATTGGTAAAAAAGAAGTTTTGCTTTTTTTTTTTTTTTTTTTTTACTTCTAGAGCAAAGCTAGCATTGTGCAAAGGCCAAGTAGGCAGGACTCCCAAATGATTTTCCAAAGGAGAATGGGTCACCCATAATTGATTGCAATCTTGTTTCTTTAAAAATAAGAGGCTCACCGCATCTTGCATTTTGTTTGATTTTTTTTTTCATTTAAAGTGCTAAATACTTCCTACTATTATGAGGCTGTAAAGACAATAAGAATTTAGGAAAGTGCTCAATATGTACAGACATTAAAAGATTTAATGTAACATAGATGGTGGGGCTTAGTTAATCCAGGCAGGAAAATACATGCTTATTTGTCCGTTGCTTTCCTTTTTCATAACATTCTGCTAATATCACATCAGTAGACAGCAGACGAAGAGAACAATTGATTCCTTTTCCCTAAAGACGACTAGGATCTAATTTGAGGAGGATCACATTTCAATATCTGCTGTGCACGTGGCCTCAGGAACAGCACTTGGTAATGACAGCAACTCCCTTCCTTCCACAAGCACTGAAAACCTGGAAGCTTTGCCTCCTTCGGCAGCGTTCATATCCTCCCAGACCCCGGATCTCCATCCCGCATGGGGCTCTGGAGAAATCACTGTGGAGGTGGGTGGAAGGTTTCTCCGCTCATTCAGGTCCGACTGCACTCTCCTGGCGATCCTGTTTCTGTTTCACTCTTTTTAGCTAGGGCCAGCCTTCCCCCTCCCGGCTTGCTGGCCTTCGGAAAGGCCGCTTACGTACACCAAGAGCTTCCTGAGACTCAGGAACGGCCCTTCAGTTTGGGGTCCGTTTATCATAGTCCTTCCTCAAACCTTCACCAGCACATTGTATCAAGATCAAGAACAACCTCGCTTGGCCAGAGGTGTAGAGAACTGTGCATTCTCCTCCTCTTCCCATGAAGGCCCCTTACCTAACCAATGAAGACACCTCCTTCTGCAAACATACCCTCTCGGGCACAGCCCTGACCATCCTTGCTTTGTCCTCCCCCACCCCACCCCCTTTTAGATCCAGGCGCAGGGAGGCTTCATCCCGGGTCTCTCACCTTTTCTCTGGCTGTCCTTCCTTTGTCAAACCAAAGCCTCCTTCTCAGGCCCTGTTTCTACCACGTCTCGGACAACACAGATTACTCTTGCCCCGTTCCCATTTTCCATTTCCCGGATCAACAGGCAGCAAGGTCGCAGTGTGACTGAAAGGCACAGGACCCTGAAGAAGAGGCTGGGAAGGAGAGGGAGGAGCTGGCCTTCCGTCACTGTATCCGGGCTTCGGTCCCTGCAGTATCAGAATTCGTGGCATCACTCCAGCCTCAGGGTTTTGTCTTTCTGATACAGGTGGGGAGCAAGACGGAGGGCTAGAGTTTTTTTCATCTAGTTCTTAGAATTCTGTGGAGTGGTTTTTAGTTACATTATTCAGTAGGCTCTAAGAACACTAACAGTGAAAAGCATTCACCTTGTAGGGAACATTGTAACTCAAAGGAAATTAGCTTAATTTACTAATGTTTTCAATGATGTTAATTTAAATTACTGTGTACATGGTACTTTTAGTGGGAGGCAAATTGTTATTTTTAGAAAAACATTCAATGGATCATTTTCCAGAGACAGTCTATTAATTATGTCTACCATTGTTCATCTTGAGAGTCTGAAAATCTGTTAACCACATTTCTAGAAGCGTTAGGTAGGAGGCAGGAAGGTCTGCACACTCTCCAGGAATTGCTGCCCTGGACTCTCATTGCGAGGATTCCAGCAGCTGCCTGAGTCCTCCGCAGGTGGCAGGGTGGCTGAACAGAGGAGATGCGTGTGAGCATCAGATCTGGGAGGCCCACTGAAGGTGCCAGAAACGAGCCTCCCCGCCCACACCATCAGGGCTCCAGCGGGCTGGGCAGGAGCCGGGCACGCTGCCTTGGTCACCGCTGCTGATGGCCGCAGCCCACTGTTGGTGCACGCAGACGGCCCGACTGTGGCAGGCAGCAGGCCGGCATGATGGCGCGGGCATGGCCTCCGGAGCCAGGCAGATCCGTGCACGTATCTGAGTTCTCCCCCACATGCAAATAGCTGTAGCCTGATGCCTGGAGCAAGTAACTTCCTGCTCGGGACCTCAGATGCTTAGCCTACAAAGTGAGGGTAAGGCCTCCTTCAAGGTTAGCTGAGGGTTAGAGACAGCATGTGCCAAACAGAGTGCTGAACACCCACAAAGCTTTCCGTGACTGATACCCATTAGTGCCGTGTGCAGTGAGGAGACTCATCAGGCACAGCCTCTCTGGGGGTCACGTGCTGGTCGGTAGAGAAGACGGTGTGTTCGCCTTCAGCCCTGGTAGCCCCCACGAGGGCTCTCCCGGGGAGCGGCGGTAGAGGGACACGGGGGGCCAGGAGAGTTCTCAGGCTCTGCACACAAAGGCAAGATCCTTGCAAATGAGCAGTGTATTAATTTACATATTTACCCATTTCAGATTTTATTTTTTTTTTGAAGATTTTATTTATTTATTCGACAGAGATAGAGACAGCCAGCGAGAGGGAACACAAGCAGTGGGAGTGGGAGAGGAAGAAGCAGGCTCATAGCAGAGGAGCCTGATGTGGGGCTCAATACCATAATGCCGGGATCACGCCCTGAGCCGAAGGCAGACGTTTAACCGCTGTGCCACCCAGGCGCCCCTACCTATTTCAGATTTTAGCTAGAGATTGAGGCCAGAACTCTTGGGGGGTTTTTTTTAATAATATTTTTTATTATATTATGTTAGTCACCATACAGTACATCCCTAGTTTTTGATGTAAAGTTCCATGATTCATTACTTGCGTATAACGCCCAGTGCACCATGCAATACGTGCCCTCCTTACTACCCATCACCAGTCTATCCCATTCCCCCACCCCCTCCCCTCTGAAGCCCTCAGTTTGTTTCTCAGAATCCATAGTCTCTCATGGTTCATTCCCCCTTCTGATTACCCCCCCCTTTATTCTTCCCTTTCTTCTCCTACCGATCTTCCTAGTTCTTATGTTCCATAAATGAGTGAAACCATATGATAAATTGTCCTTCTCTGCTTGACTTATTTCACTTAGCATTATCTCCTCCAGTGCCGTCCATGTTGCAGCAAATGTTGAGAATTCGTTCTTTCTGATAGCTGAGTAATATTCCATTGTATATATGGACCACAGCTTCTTAATCCAGTCCTGTTGAAGGGCATCTCGGCTCCTTCCACGATTTAGCTATTGTGGACAATGCTGCTATGAACACTGGGGTGCATATGGCCCTTCTCCTCACTGCATCTGTATCTTTGGGGTAAACACCCAATAGAACTCTCGGTTTTTTATACAGTCCCCTTTCAAAATGTTCTTTAGCTCTTTATACTTTCGCTCTTGATAGTTCATTCATCCTTTCCCATTCATTCGTTCATTCATTCACGTATCCATTCTTTCACTCAATCCCTATTTCCTAAGACCCTGTTGTGTGCCAGGTGCCGTGCCATCACCCGGCACTCCCTGGGGCCATGTGACTCCCACCATTCTGCCCTATCCAGCTTCTAGAGCCACTCAGCCTCCCACTTCCTTAGAGTACAACCTCACCATCTAGCAGGAGAGCCTTCAACACAAGTCGCACCTCTGCTTACCCCACGTCAGCAGGCGCTAGAACAGAGGCGGCTGACGAGAGGGCATGTGGCCACCACCTTGCCGCCGGGAGAGTGAGGCCAGCGTATCTGGCTTGCAGGGTCCACTGTGCTTCGGGCTTGTGCTCAAAGCCTCTTAGGGCGGAAGCAGAGGAGAGGAGCCAAGGGGCGAACGGAGATCCAGATGACACAACAGTACTTTGTCTTATCTTCCCAGCTCCGATATCCATAGTAGCTTTGTGTTGGATCTGGAAGATGACAAGCTTTCAGAACAGCGGAAACGCTGTCATTCAGACTCCATGCTGATACACGTGCCGGAACGAATAGGGATGGCGTGGGGACTATTTCCTACGGTGGGTTATTTTTTGACTGCAACTCTCAGTGAAGTTAGGTAATTGCGAGGCGACTGTAATCTCATTGATTTGAATATAATCAAGAGGTGAAATGGGGTGCTTCCTCGAGCCCTGAAACTCCATTAGGTCACATCACAGAGGGAAACCGTAATGGCACTAGTAATGATTGCATGCCCGCTGGGTGGCAAACTGTACAAAGTGCTTGACACAGATGAAGGAAGTCAGTCCTCACTGCGGCCCTTCACAGTAGTTGCCATAATCCCCCGTTTTGTATGTAAGGAAACAAAGGCTCAGAGAAGTGAAAGGACTTGCCCAGCGTCCAGGTTAGGTGAGTGGCAGGCCTGGCTTTGGCCTCATTTCTGACTGGCTCCAAAGCCTGTCCCTGCCACACCGTGTTGGTTTTGTTTCCCTGAGGGACATTTCCTACAAACTCACGCCACAGCCTGTGGGGAGAAGAAATGAGAAGGAGTAAGTGCTGAGGCAATGTGGATTATGGTTTTTCTGAGTGGACCAACCCACACAGCTCCTCTTCCCGAATGGTCCCTTCCCTGCTTGGGCAGAAGAGCTGCTTGGGATGATGCAGTCGGTGATGTGTGTGTTTTGGACCAAGGCCCTGGACAATGTAGCCTTGATGGCGCAAAGCTGAAATGGCCATTCCAGCCATCCTGTCACAGTTTGGGAAGTGAGCAGAAGTTGGGGACGGGGCCCTGCTCACAGCACTGCTTGTACCAAGTCCTGTGGCACGTTGTGACTCCGTGTGGGCTGGGGTGCACTGGTGCAGAGTCGCCAAGGGCCCCCTTTCAGTCTTCATGTGTTCATGTCGGTGAGCACAGAGGGCCTCCGACCAGAGATTTTGCATTACCTCGAACAGATTCTGTGCTGAGACATCTCACCCACTCTTCCTCCAGACTGGGAGAGGGGGAGCTTCTCAAGGAATTCGCCACATCACTTGTGCTGTTTCCCCCATACCCTCTAGGATTATTAGAAAGAAAAAAAAAAAAAGGAGTTCTAGAAATGAGCTGCCACGTCAACAGCACTTGAGCAGATTTGCCCACTAATCTCCATTTTTCCGGAAGAGTAAAAAATTTTTTTCAAAAATCAGACATTTTAGCCAACTTTATTTTTAGAAAAGTATTTTATTCAAACATCCCCTTACTTATTACAGACATAAATACATGCATTCAGACAAATGAATCCACGGGAGAACCATATAAAGTAATTGGCACATCACTTCAGGGTGCTTTGTCAGTTACTAGAGGAGTTTGGTGCCTCTAACTTTAATCTTTTCCATTAAAATATCCATTCTGCCTTCAGACTGTGAAGCCCATAATATTTTAGACTGTCTCCATAGATCTGTTAGTTTTGCTTGTCAATTTAATTTGTGGCTCTACGACTTTGGGTGGCTTGTCAGATTGTACATGGAAACACATAATCTGCAAGTGATGTTCAACATGCCAGGCCTAAGACCTCGCCTCTCCCCAGAGACTGGACGTACAGTAAATGTGGAGTTGGCGGATTTCATTCGCAGCCGTCCCAACTGTTAGGATGACGATGACGATGTGTGGGATGATGGCGGAGGTTTCAAACAACGGAGATGCTCATTACTGTTGTTATCATTTACCTTAAATGTTTATGGCACTTTTTACTCTCTGCAACACTTTTTATTTCCACCATCTCATTTGATTCTCAGAGCTTTCTTGGGCTAGATTATTATTTCCCTTTCCCTCTTGATAGCTAATGAAACTGACAGAGAGAGAGAGAGGTTCAGTAAGTGGCCTGAGATCGCCGGGCAGATTGGATTGGAGAAGTGTCAGAGGATGAGAGCACACGTCACCAGAGCCCAGTCCGGGGTCGTGTGGGTGGTAGCTTTGCCACATAACTGCCATTTCCCCCGCGCTCTTTGGGGCACGGAAGCTCTGGAGCTGTGGAAACAGAAGGACTAGAGGTGGGAGGTAAAGAGTCCAAGGAAAGGCAAGCATACCGTCAGCTGCACGCAGGGGAGTGAAGCTTGCTTCCCTGCTTGGCCAGATAATTGCAGGATCCCGAACCCTGGCCTCTGCTTGTCCCCAGAGGGATCTTGCTTAAGTGCAGATCTGAGCATGTGTCTCCTTTGCCACAAACCCATCACGTGCTCCTGCTTCTTCAGGATGAAGTCCAGGCTCCCCACCATAGCCTACCAGCCTGGCCCTGAGGTCTGGCTTCTCTGCCCGCCCCCCCTCCCCGTCTCTTCTCTCCTCCCGCGCTCAGTTTTTTCCCACCCTCCTTTTGCACTGCTTCCTCTGCCCAGAACATATGATGCTGTCCTTAAACCGCACCTTTGCTATGGAATCTTCCCTACCTTCTCTTCAAAGACCCAGAAGCATCCCTCCCCCTGAGGCTAGCCCACTGCCTTTGGCCCTGCCCGATTTCTGGCTATCTCTCTGCTCTGTGCCCTGCCTCAGGAAGCTTCTGGCTCCTCCAGGGCAGAGGTCGCAGTAGATGCCTGATCTCTTACCTCCCTTAGGTGTCTTGCAGACTTTGAATTTAAGAGGATGCATTTGTATGTACATGTAAAAGTGAAACGAGTGAGTGAATTAGTGAATGAAGAACAAATGAGCCTGAGCCAGCAGGGAACAGGACCTTCCAAGGTCACATGGAATGTGTCCCGTTTCTCCCTCCCTCTGAGAGATGTTGCCCCTCCATAACTTGAACTCTGGCGAAATGAGAGGCAGGGAGGAAGGTGAGCTGGGCTTCTACCTGGCTACTTGGATGGAGGATAGCATACCAGGGTTGAGAGGCAGAGACTGACCCTCTTAGCTCCGTAACTTCTGACTTCTGCCCACCAAAGCTTTCGGTGGTAGAAACTCTTCCTCGGGGCACTGGAAGTCTTGGCCCAGAGTTCCTACATGCAGCATTATTGGCTTGCAGAGTCAAAGCTCTTGGTCCAGGAACAGCCCTCACGGCTGTTGGCAAGATGTAGGGGTAGAAGGTAAGCAATGAGAGACCTGGGATTGGGGGACCTCGAGCCAAGGTCTTCATTTGACTCTGTCTTCTAGATGATGTCTGTCCTCATGAACACTATTGTCTTTGAAGACTGTCGGAACCAGTGGTCAGTATCGAGGCCTCTCCTGGGGCTCATTCTGCTCAACGAGAAGGTGAGTGTGATCGCGGGAAGGTCTACAGGAGGTGATCCCTGGGGGGAAGGAGAGCGGTATGCCAGGCCGAGCTGTGACAAGAACAGAAGGCGCGACAGAGCTTGAGCCGGGACCTTGAGCGATCTGGGGCGAGGCCATATTCTCCCAGAAGGCCCTTCCCCAAAGGCCTCGGATCTTCTTCAGGTAAGTGGAGGCCTCAAGACCAGCTCTTCGGGAACCCAGAGCCCCCACGCATTGAGCAGGTGGTTTGCGCAGTACTGCTTCAAGCTCCCCTTCATTCCCATACCCCGTTTCCTGTGGGATTCCGAGCTACAACTCCTTTTGCTTCTTGCTTGGCTCCTTCTTATATTTGGGATCCCCAGTGTCCTACGTGGTCGTCGCCCCCTCAGGGACTCACTGTGGCACCAGCACCGTCCATCTGAGAGCACAAGTCCCCAGCTCATAAGTGCACTCGCCACCCTGGCGGCCTCCCAGGCCCTCCAGCTTCCTCCTGAACCCACCCCCGTCTCCCCAGCAGTCAGTAGGAACAGTGCATTACTGCTCCAGAGAATGAATTGTCTATACAATAAGATAGTACTGGGGAGAAAGACAGTGAGATTAGAGGCAGCTGCATACATTAAAATTCAAACTGAAATCCCAGCCTTGGAAGGAAACTAATAGAAGAAGAAAATATATCAAAAAGAGAAGAGCTGTCTCATCATTCACCTGTGCTGAAGTATCCAATTTTAGCCACATTCAATAGCACTGTCATTCATCTTCCCTCGGTGTTATTGTGATTTAAATCCAAGCTCTATAAAAGAGAGCAGTTCTTTTAAAATGATTGAGAGGGAATAAGGGCAAATTCAGTGTTTAGAAAAAGCTTATGACATCACAATATTATACTTTACTGATGGAGGCAATATTTCATGGTTTGGGATGAAAAACTAATAATTTTCTATTTGGTGTGAGTCACTGCATCATTATAAAAGGGAAAAATAAGTAGTTTTGTGCATTCCCAATCTTGTTCAGGAAGACATCGTGGTTTAAGTGTAATGCCTCTGATATATAGTGTTTAAGTATTAGTCTGACTGCATATTAATTATGTGTGTTTTTGATGTGGGCTGTTTTAATGTATGATGGAAATTAAATATCATGCTGTTTGGGCTTGGAAGGATAAACACATGACTGGCAAAATGTTGTCTTTGTGCTGAAATTAAGTTGTTTCCAGTGATGAGCTGTGTGTCGCGTGAGAGCGCGTGCATGTGTGGAAGCCCGCAGACCCCAGCAGAGCAGAAGGGCTGCGCAGCTCTTTGTGACCAGGTGTGACAGGTGCATTTCTTAGTGCAGGAAGGCCCTCCCAGAACGAACCAAGCCCCTGTAGCACCCCGCCTCGGTGGAGCAGACCCAGCCTAAGCCAGCAGACAGGGACTTGGGACAAAGTCCGGGGTTGTATGAGGAGTGAGTCACTAAAGCCATGGATGATGACGCAGCCTTAGGGGGGACCTGGGCCTTTCCTCCAGTCACATCAAGTTCTCCCTGTTGAGTTCTTCCCTTCCACCTCAGAGGCCCTTCCTCTTCCAGCCTTTCTGTGGGGAGTGGAGATGAGAGTCAGGAAGACCTTCACATGGCTCAGTCCCCACAGAGGACCTAAATTGTTCAGTGACGGTAGAACAATCATCACAAGAGATTTTTATGAGAAGGGATAACACAGTTTAGGTGTAGGGATGTATCTATTGCTTTGGTTTTTGCTGAAGTCTTAAAGTTCAGCGTGGGCCTGGACCGATGCTTCTTTGAGAGTGAGGAGCTCTGAGCGGATGGAGCAGGTCGAGACCCTCCCCCACAGCTCTCTCAGGGCCCAGGTTTGGCGTCAGGGCCCTGAGGCTGTTCTGTCTCCCCACAGTATTTCAGTGAACTGAGAGCAAGCCTGATAAACAGCCAGCCTCTTCCCAAGCAGGAGGTCCTTGCCCAGTGCTTCAGGAACCTGATGGAAGGAGTGGAGCAGAACCTGTCTGTCAAGAACAGAGACAGGTGAGCACTGCCCAGGAAGCTCAACTTCTCTGGCTTGTGAAGCACTGGATCGTGCTTCACACAGCTCACATACTGACGCGGTTTTTCTGTTACACCTTGCAACCCTAGACTCAGTTTATTTCCATCCAATAAACATTACTAGGTATTTGCTTTTTTTTTAAGATTTTATTTATTTATTTGAAACAGAGAGAACACAAGCAGGGGGAGCAGCAGGAAGAGGGAGAGGGAGAAGCAGACTCCCCACTAAGTGGAGAGCCAGATGTGGGACTCGATCCCAGGTCCCTAGGATCATGACCTGAGCCAAAGGCAGACACTTCACTGGCTGAGCCACCCAGGCCCCCCATTTGCTTTTTTTTTTTAAGCACCACGCTAGGCTATATAGGGAAGCAGAGCTGAATAAAATGCAGCCTGTGCCCTCATGCATTCCATAATCCAGCACAAGATACGAAAAATAACTCACTGAAAAGGTCAAAAGAAGAAAAGCTCAGATCTGCAGTGAAGGACAAGGAAAGGCTTCCCAGCATTTGAATAAGCACAGGCTTTGAGGTTAGCCGGACTCCAGTGTAAAGTTTATCCCTGCCCTCTACAGGCTGTGTGGCAGTGAGGAAGGCAGTCAACTGCTCTGATCAGTTTTCTCACCAACAAAATGGGCTCTGATGTTGAAATGACAGAATGTAGTAAAGCAGGGTACCTAGGTCATAGAAGCCATAGTAAACATCATTTCCTTCCTCTGCCTGACCTTAAGAGTTTTGCAGTTGCCAATGAGATCTAAATGAAAGGAACCCAGAGTATCAGGTACGCTTTTGTCTGTTCATTTAGTTAGAGCACAAAATTTTATTGAGCATCTACTATGTGCCAGGCATTGAGGATACCAGTGGTGAACTAATTGTTCAAGGTTTTTGCCTCACAGAGCTTCTAATGGAGTAAATAGACCATAATGAACAACATAGAAAGCAAATGTTTTCGGGGGGTAGAAGGGACTGCCTGCACCATCCTTTTATAAAAGCGATAACATTCAGATGCTTCACCGTATGAAATGTGAGTCATCAGTCATCCCAATAACCACAGCGGCGTGCAGTGGAGTCACCAGCCTGGGCTCTGGCAGTACAAGACCAAGTCGGATAGGCTCTGCAGACACACCCTTGACTGCTCGTCCCATGCCACTCTCCTCTGGCAAGCAGCAGAGACTGAGTGGGGACACTGTAGATGCCTGAGGGGGGCAGAGTGTGTCACTTGAGGCTTGGGAATCTGAGTACCCCCTCCGGAGCTGCTCTGTGAAATGATGCCCTGCTGTTTAAGAGAGTCCAGATGCCCTCCATGTGCCATGCACTAGGTTGACTACGTATGGGCACTGTCTCCGTTGATTCAGTAAATTCTCACTTCCCACAATCCCATGAGGTAGGCTGCCCCAGGTGAGTGCCAAAACGAGAGGTTAAGTGTTCATCCAAGATCACCCCGCTAAGAAGTGGTGGAGCCAGGATCGGAACCCAGGTGATCTAGCCTGGTTTTCTCATCTGCAAAATGAGGATAAAAATGCCTACCTTTGGGAAGACTTGTAATGCTTAAATGAATTTATATGTAAATTCAATCCGGTACCTGGCACATCAACTTTGATTCATTTCTTTATATTCCTTACTATCTGTGTAATTTGACTTTTAAAAACAATTTTTCAATAGCACACCCATAAAATGTGCCCCTCAAAATGGTCTAGGTGTATCTGGTGGTGACCCTTGTTTTCCGGGAGGGGAAAGCGGAAGGGGGTGTTGGTGGCAGAACAGTTATGGCCACAGTAGAGGCGGGAAGGAGGAGCTCGGCCAACATCTGGGGCTCTCTCCAAGGTCCTGAGCTCCACAGTGGCTTTATCCTCCACAGGTGCACACCACCTCCGCCTTGCCACTGCCCCCGGCCTTTCTTCCTTTTTCCACAGGTTCACCCAGAACCTGTCCGTCTTCAGAAGAGATGTGGCAGAGGCCCTGCGGAGTGACGGCAGCACTGAGCCGTGCAGTCTGGACATGGTGAGCTGACCGCCTCCCCGACCATGTGCCAAGCAGCCTTTACCAAGAGACTCTTGTGCATCTGGGTCCCAGGACAGCGATGTCGGCTAGCCCAGGAGAATCTATTTTTCAAAACAAACAACAAAATCCCTACCTTTTTATAAGTCTGGCCTAATTATAAGAATTTGTAATAGTGCACAAACAATGTAAATTCAGTCTTTGCTCTGAAAAAGCAAAAGATGTGTTTTCAGTCTTTCTATAAAATACCATTATCTTTGTTCTTATAATGCTCCGAAAGGATGTAGAAACAATATTTAACCAAAGAACTTAATAAACCAGGTTTGAACTTAAGTCTGTACTAGTTAATGGTACTCTGTAATCAAGGTCGGGAATGTCTTGGAGATGCCACCTTCAACATGGATCCCGAGTTGAGACAAATACCATTTGAACCCGTTAAATTAGTAGTTTGTTCCAAGTCTGGAAGGAGCAGCGTTGGGGTCTGTGAGCTGTGGGCACTGAGAACGAGCCTGGGAGCACTCCAGAGCGTCCCACAGGACCGCCCAGCTCTCTCGGCCTCTGCAGCATCTGATAAAGTTGAGAGACAGTAACACAATTAAATGACTTACAAACGACGTTTGCTTTTCACTGGCATAAATCTGAAGTGGTTCCATCTAGAAGAATTAAGCTGGGCAATTACTGCCTGCAGAGCTATTCCTTCCAAAGGCGTCACGTAGCCCCCGCAAGAGGTGCTGGATGGTGCCGGTGCTCAGGCCTTCCGCCTCCGTTTCGCTTTGAAGACAAGCTCAGGGCGCCTAATTAGAGTATGTACCCGAAGCAGCTCTGCCTCCTCGGGCGGCCCAAAACTGTTCAAGGGCCTAAAGTGCAGATTTTCAGAGGACGAAGAACAGCTGGTTTCCATCCCTCTGCAAAAACTCTTAACTTCCGTAGGGATTGCAACTTAACCCAAATCCAGGACATGAAGGAGGCCTTTCCGGTTGGTGGTAGACGGTAACGAGGCGATTAATTTGAGATTGCCACTGTCACGTGGCTTTTGTATCTCACTGCTCTGTTTTCGTGGTTCAGGCTTGTAGGAAATATTGTGCCCTTTATTTCTAATAAGACATGAAAGGTTGGCCTTACTGGTGAAGAAGTAAATCCACAGACTCCTGTTATAATCACGTTTCCCAGACTCGTGTTTCTTGAAACCTTTCTTGATGGTTGAGTTTAGCAACAGGCTTGTCACATCAAAGCAAAGTCACCCAAGTTTATCTCAAAATGTTTCTCTTCTGTATGTGAGGTCAGGAAGTCAGGGAAGAGGGTGGCTTCTGGCATTCCATGGATAAGCAAGCCCTGGCCTCACGCTTTACTTCATTAGCAATGGGAAACGTAATTTTCCTTGAGAAGGCAAACTTGAAACTTTATAAAACATCAACTTTTGGAAGAAGTCTGACTTGAGAATTTCTGTTTCTCAGGGGCTTATTACCGCATCCGCATCCCACAGAAATGCGTCCGAGAGGGCCTACCCCATTCTGACACTTCTTTACAAAAGCACCGATAACAACCGTGTGCATTTGCTTTTCTTTGCCACACTGCCAGAGGTCACCTGGTGGTTTCACACCAGCCAGGGGAGGCTCCGTCAACCTTAGCCTCGGAGAGCTGCTCCCACAGGAGGACTTGTCAGAACTGCAGCCTGCTTGTCATGGTGGGGGGTTTCCCGAGTGCACTGCGAGGCCGCACGCAGGCTGAGAACAGACACAGCACACACTTAATGGAGCACCTGCCATGCCCCTTACCTGTGTTCTCTCCCTTGGCCCTCACAAGAGCCCTATGAAAGGAGACAGCATTACTCCCACTCTTCAGATGAGGACACTAAGGCCCACAGGTGGTACATAGCTTGCCCAGACCACACAGGTGAGATCTGAACCCATGTCTCTGTCACCTCAGAGCAATTCCTGGTTTCTTCCAAGAAGCTCTGTATGTCAGAACGGTGAGTTGAAGCCAGTTAATATTTACATCCACTTCCATTTGTTTTTCTGAGCCCTGTTGCTACGGAACAAATTACCCCGAAACATACTGGCTTAGAACAACACTGATTATCTCACAGTGTCTGAGGGTCAGAAATCTGTAGCTGGGTCATCTGCTTAAGGGTCTCTCAGACTGCCTTCAATATTGTTGGCCAGGGCTCAGCTGGGAAGGACTTGCTTCCACGCTCACTCGCAGTTAGGAGTCAGTTCCTCGCAGACTGGCGGTCTGAGAGCCTCAGTGCCTTGCCAAATGGGCCTCTCCACAGGGCAGCACACAAGATGGCATCTTGCTTCGTCAGAGCGAGCAAAAGAGAGAAGAGACAGTGCTGCAGTCTGGAAGCCCAGCCTCTTAGCTACTCTCAGAGGGGACATCCCATCCCTTCTGCTGTATTGCCGTAGAAGTAACTCACTGGGACCACCCAAGGGGAAGGGTTACACAAAGGCACGAATACCAGGAGGTAGGGATCTTCGGAAGCCATTTTCAAAGATGCCCGCCACAGCTCTTTTCCGGTCTTTACTGGAGAGGTTGAGTTTGGCTACAAGTTTCTCCCTAGAAACCTAGAAAGGAATCCTGATTTTCTCTGGAGGGCTAAGTTCCATTCTGTGCCCTAAGGACGAAAAGGGAGTAGGGAGGCGGGATGCTTCAGGAGCACGTTACACTGCGCACGCTCAGCCCCGACCGAAGCTGTGTGGGAACCGAAACCCCCCCACCCGCAGCCGGCACGGGTAAGGGACAGTGAGGACTCCTGGGCAAAATTCTCCGGAGAGACACCCAAACTTGCAGAATCTACCCAAAAAAGAACTAGGGGGATCTGTTACGGGCTCGAACGAGATCACAAGTGTATGTAACACATTCAGCAACACAGTTCTGCCGGGGCCAGAGTGAGGGTGAGGTGGGAGGTGCGAGCCAGGCTGGGGCGCCTGGTTCTCCCGAGGAGTCCGCTGTGCAAACATGCCTCGTTCACGCAGGGGTAGGGGAGGCTCTATGTCTAGCCAACGGCTTCAGCTGTTACTCGAGCAAGAAACAGTGTGAAGGTGTTTTGACTTCGCTCAGTTTGCCTTCCACGTTGACTTAACACCCTGACCCTGAGAAAGCTGTATCCTGCTTGTGTTCTAGATATATCCACGTTTCTGTGCTTTTGAGCACCCCCTGAGCACTGCAAATTGCCGTATCATTTAAATTTAATGTTTCCCACTAAGAATGCCAAGTAAGTAGTAGTGTCTCCATTTTAGAGATGAGAACACTGAGACTAAAAGACGAACCCAAGGCCACATAGCTAAAAAGTGGACAAGCCGGGATTCAAAATCAGGTCAGCGGACTCCAGAACTCATGTTTCTTTTCCTCTCTCACCCCTTAAGCTCAGTACTTCACCGCGGGGCTTCGGGGACAATGGGTGGGGAGGCGGATTGGGAGACTTCTGCGTCCCCCGAAAGAAGCTGGACACTCAAAGAAACGCCAGTCCAACACCTGGGCTCCTTGAGTGCTGTGTCTATGGGTGCTGCCACCGATTCATCCTCCTCCCTGAACTTTATAAAATCGTTCTTGAGACTTTTTAATGTTTTATTGAGGTGCAAGTTTACGATGACAGCAAACCTTTCAAACTACAGCAAGAGTAACCTGCCTCCTTGGCATATTAAAAAATAATGGTAGTGTCGGTTTTTACGTCCCATAGTTTGGATTGCTGATAAGAGCGCTTCCTTGACAAGATTCTTTCTGAGGTTTACAGAAAGCGTAATAAAATATGTAAGTTACATTTCCACAAACAAAAGCTATAACATAAGTTATTTATAAGCGTGAGATACAAACAGTATCACGATAAATAAACCATAAAGGGTACCTGCAACATCCATCTTAATGTAATTTGCCCAACCAAAGTGTTGAAACGAAGTCAAATTTACTAGAGAAATCTGTCAGGAAGAGAGGAAAGTTGTAGAAGACGAGATGGAGAAAATGGCTGCTGGGTGGTGGAGGGAAAGTGCAGAGCATGAGGTCAGGGGTGGGGGTACCTCAGAAGGCCCCCACATGGGGCCTCCCTCAGGGCCCGTCCTCACCCCCCTGCGCCTGAGGGCACTGGCCAGCCCCTGCACCCCCCCTACACACCCCACACATGCGGCCATCTGCCCACGGTCCCTGCTCACATGCCCCTCTGCAGCCTCCAGCAGCCCCTCTCCCTTCCTGTCTCGAACCCTCTGCCCTAAACCCCAGCCCCATGGTCAGAGTCTGCCTGGGGCTGCCGCACCCTGCCAGGCTGGGCCCTCCTCAAGGCCAGGGCCCGGGTTAGACTCAGCACAAAGATCCTGGAAGTCATTCATTCACCCACCATAGATAAAGCGGTGAATGAGACCAAGTCTCTGCCTTCAGAGAGCTGCTCAGCAGGATAAATAAGAGGGGTCCCCGCAGGCAGGGGATGGGGCAATGAGGATAATAAACAGGGATGGAGAGTGCCGGGATGGCGGGTGCGCAGAGAGGGGGTAAAGGCCCTGGGTCTCCAAAGAAGGAAGGGCACCGGGCCGTGGGCAGAGCTGGGGGAAGGGAGTGCTGGACCGCCCACACACACACCTGGACGCACTTGGATCCCTCTTCCTGTCCCCTCGTGGAACCTTCCTGTGCACACTTCAGTTCAGTACCGCAAACTCTCACGATGATCTTCCAATGGCCCCAAGACATGGAATCAAATGCTGCCAACATTGTCCTGTCCTGAAGGAACTCTCAGGCGGTGGGGGGGGGGGTTGACGGAAGTGAGCCCCACCACAAGCCATCCCTCACCCCTGCTCCTCATCTCCTTCCCCAGCTCCTCCACTGGTTTCCCCTCCCCACTCCCCTCCCCTTCCTGTGCCTGGGACCCTTACTACCTGCTCCCAGAGGAGAGATGGGAGTATGGGGTAAAGGGAAAAGCATGGGCTCTGGAGTCGAGATAGTCCTGGATTCACATCCCAGCTCCAGCCTTCCCAGCTGCATGACCCTGGGCAAGGATCTTCACCTCCCTAAGCCAACTGTCCTTTGAGTCTCATGATCTGTGCTGGGGGGGCACAAAGAGCACACATACCAGGTGGCCTCTGCCTTCCTCCAGCTGACAGTCTTGGGCCCAGGAAGGCCTCCTCCAGAGGGTTCTTCCCCTAGTCCTCCCCATCATGCGGAGGCAGCAATGAAGAGCTTAAACTGCCTTACTCCCACTATCAGATGGGGAAACTGAGGCCCCAAGTTGGGACATGGTCCAGAAATGTGCATAAGTGCTTAGTACATGGGTGTTGAATAAGTGGATGGATGAGTGAATCCCTTTGGGCAGGTGTCTTTAGATCCTTCCGTCCTGAGAACTGCCAGTGCCCCTGGAGACTCCAGACTAGAGTGGGTGAACCAAGAATGGAAGCTGGACAGGTAAGCAGCCTGTGACATGTGTACCAAATTATGTGTTTGTGTCTTTGTCTATGGAACTAGTCCACAGTATTTTCATCCATCTTCCAAATAAGATTGCGGACCCAAATATGTTTAAGAGCCCTGACTCAATCTCTACCCCATTTCATAGGTAGGGAAATTGTGTCCAATTCACAGAAGAGGTTGTTGGCAGAGCAAGACTGAACTAAGCCGGCCCCCCGCACATGGGCAGTGGGAATTCCAACATCCTGTCTCCCACCCCTGAAGCCATCCCTCTCTCCTCTACGTCTCCCAGCAGGGCCTCCAGCAGCTCTTCCCTTCCTCCCAGCTTCTCCACGGGGAAGAATAGACAATGTGCTGCATTCTGGAAACCTTTCTGGCCCCCACGACCCCAGTTCTTAGAATTTTTCTTTTCTGATCTCCCCTCTGGTGCGTGTGCATGTGTGTCTGTCACTGTTCAATTGATAGCAAGAAGGGACAGCAAAAAACTGCAACCTCAGGAACACCAGATGCGTATCGAAATACATTTGGGCAAAAAGTGCTTAGAGGTAAATGCATGACCTTCAATATATTTATAAAAAACCAGAAATCTTGATAAAAATTAAGTTTTCACCTCAACAAATGAAGAAGAAAATAATTAACAAAAATAAAACATTCCTCAAAGAGATGGCATAAAAAAGAAGATAAGGAAATAAAAGTCTTCTCTTTAAGACCCATAAAACAGACAAACCTTTGGTAAGGAGGGTAAGAGAAGGAACAGCGGAGTAACACTGGGAATAAAGGGCAGCGGATGTGAGCTTAGATTCACAGGAAGAGTCTGAAACCATGAGCGCATCTTCCCACAACATTATAACAATGAATCAGAAAACTTGGTTGAAACGGACACTCGTCTGGGCACCGGCTGCCAAATGTGAGTGATCACCAGCATCGCCTGGAGGGCTTGTGAAAGCAGATTGCCTAGCCCCACCCTGGAGTTTCAGATTCAGTAAGTCTGGGCTAGAGTCCAAGAATTTGCATTTCTAACAAATTCCCAGGTGCTGCTGCTGCTGGTCCAGACATATACTTCGAGAACCCCTGTCCCAAGGACTACTCTTTGCCCCCCTTTACTCCCCTTCCTGGGCTGACTAACAGCTCCGTTCTGTCCAGGCTGCGAAANGGATTCAGTAAGTCTGGGCTAGAGTCCAAGAATTTGCATTTCTAACAAATTCCCAGGTGCTGCTGCTGCTGCTGGTCCAGACATATACTTCGAGAACCCCTGTCCCAGGGACTACTCTTTGCCCCCCTTTACTCCCCTTCCTGGGCTGACTAACAGCTCCGTTCTGTCCAGGCTGCGAAAGAGGGGGCTTGTGATCAGTGGCCCAAAGCGCCTACTGCTGGAAGACGTGACACCAGGCAGCTCAGAAAGCTGGGACCCAGGCGGTGAGGCCGGATTCTGTCCCATGCCTATCACTGCTGAGTGCTTTCACCCGGACGGGTTCCTTTAATCCCATGACGTTGTACTGTTCCTTTACTAGACTAGGAACTGAGGCACAAAAAGGATGAGTGGTTCCCCAAGCCCACAGCTGGTAAACAGCGTTTGGAGTCTGACCCTTACGCACTGGACCACTCACTGTGCCCTCGGAGCAGTGTTGGCCACACCACCCACTTCTCTTTCATTCCAAGCCCACATACCTGTGTGGGGTGTGCCTTGTGATCCCAAATTAACCAAACCGGGAAGTGGGGGGGGGGGACAGGCTGGAACCCTGGGCTTGGGAAGCCAGAAGGGCAATGGAGCTGGTGAAGTGCCTGCCTAGCCCTTAGCCCTGGAGAGGGGGGCTGTGACCGCCTGAACTCTCTGACCCAAAGTTCCCTCATCAGGTACAAAATGGGATCAATAACAGGCTCTCCTCACAGGGTCCTTGTGAGGAATAAGGAAGTGCTCCGCCCCCCGCCTGGCACACACTCAGTTCTCACCCTACAGTGGCTCTACCTTGTGGGTAAAGTTATTATTATATAATCCGGTTTCTCACGGGCATGTCCACAGACTTTATCTCGTTTACTTCTCACAGCCCCCTGGGGGTAGCTATCACCCTTCCTGTTTTACAAATAAGGAAAATGAGGCTCCAGGAGAGGCAATGAGGGACCAAACATCCCCAAACCACCAGCGGCAGAACCTGAATTAGAAGCAGGAGGCCCCCAGCATGGGAGCAATGACGTCTGCTCCACTTGAAGGTCCTTGGGTCCCCAAGGTAGCAGAGAAGGGTGCACCCCGGGCCCCTGGCACCCTCCCTCCTCACCCTTCACTCTCCAGGAGCCTCATTCTCACCACTCTTGCCCAAGGTCACACAGCAGGGTGGTGACCTGACTCAGGAAGGAAGGCCTTCAGATTGCAAATCCCCAGCCCTCTCAGTCATTGGGGGCAGATTATTAGGAAGAACCCCCAACAGGCTGCCTCCTGCCCTTTGGGTCCTCTGGGACTGATCCCACAGATAGACAAATACATTTTTCTCTTCAAGATACTGAGACTCTGCAAATAACATAAAACTGCAAATAAACGAGAATCATCAGAATGATAAGTCAACCATCCCATTTGGGGTGGGGGTGGGAGGGCAGCCACAGCTGCTCAGTGCCTACTATGTGCCAGGCCCTAAGACCTGCGATCTCTCAGTATCTCATTCAAGGCTTAGGACAATCCCACAACGCACGCATTGCCCATTTTACAAACAAGAAAACCAAAGCCTAAAGATAGGAAGTCACTTGCTCAAGGTCACTGAGCTAGAAAGTGACCGATTCAAATGTGAACACTCAGTTCTGGCCAACCGGATCTGCGAGCTCTCACCACGTCCGCAAGACCGGGAGAGAGTGAGAGGGGCCTGGCCAGGGGTGCCGCAGTTTGCACCGAGTGATTTTAGAATTCGCGGGTAGACAACGATTCTGTATGTATCCTCCAGGGGTGACAGCCGAGACTGGCGCTGGAGGTGACCGCCGGTCATGCGGTCCTGTCCCGTCCTGTCCACGGTGCCCCTCGCCGGCCTCAACAGTCCCTGAGGGCGTGAGCAGGGCAGGGAGGGAGGGAGTGGTCCAGCGCCCAGGCTGGCCTGCTGCGGGAGGGACTCACTGCTCCCGTTACCCAAAGAAATCCCGCTATCTGCTCGAAACATGAGCCGCCCCCTCGCCTCGCCCTCGGGTACCCCAGGTCCCCACACCTGCCTTGCCATCGGCGGGTTCCCACGCGAGACCATAGTCCCCGTCCATCCTGCAACGAATTTCGAGGGGCTGGATCCCCGCTCCCCACCGGGCGACCCTGGGTCCCTACACCAGCCGGGCCGGGCACGCGTGGGCACCTGCGAGTCACACCTCGGTCTGCCTGGCGGGGGCCAGGGAGTGTCTCCAAAGTGGCCCGGGCGGGGGCGAATTCTCCCCACGCGGGTCGGTGTCCTCGGGAGCGCCGAGCATGCTGCGGTGCTCCCCTCACCCCGCGCGCTGGGAGCGCGAAGCTTGCGCCGGGTGGTGCGCTCCTTTCGTTGCTCCCGTGGCGGTGGACTGTCCTAGACGCTTCCGCGGATTCCACAGGGTCGTTCCGGGCTTGCAACTCCATTGTAATTGAAAGGATTCACATGGTTTGGGTTTTGCCCAGATGAAAAAATTTGGAAGAAAACGAAACCCCCCTCAGCAAACGACAATCTCACCAGCAGAGCGCCCTGGCCCGGCCCGCGCTGCGGCCGGGAAGCGGCCCCGGCCGGGAGGAGCGGGGAGCGTCTGCTAATTGCAGCTTCGTTAGATTTCGGGTTTGGGAGGCTGCGGTTCGGGCGCTAATATCCGCCGCCCATTATCCCGGCTAATAAATTTGACCTATTGTTCGTTTGTTAAAATGATGTCACCTTGGAACAGTCCCTAAGCTCCTATTTCCATGAATTAGGCCTTTATTGAAAGCCGGGAGCCAATGGGAGGAGAGAGGCTTGTTGATCGCAGCCAATGGCTGCGGCGGGAGAGGAATTAGCAGCGGAAACTCCAGGTTCGGTTCAAGAAAGATGACACAGAGCCTGTCGGGCCCGCGCACTCTTGGCAAAGTTTCAGTGCAACGAGAGGCGCCGGGCGCTCCATGGCCGCGCCGTAACAGGGACCCAGCCGCCTCCCCGCCCAGCCCAGCCCAGCCCTTCCGCCCGCCCAGGATGGAGGCGCCCGCCAGCGCGCAGACCCCGCACCCGCACGAGCCCATCAGCTTCGGCATCGACCAGATCCTCAACAGCCCGGACCAGGACAGCGCACCAGCCCCGCGGGGCCCCGACGGCGCCAGCTACCTGGGAGGTCCCCCCGGGGGCCGTCCGGGCGCCACATACCCGTCTCTACCCGCCTCCTTTGCCGGCCTCGGCGCGCCCTTCGAGGACCCGGGATCTTACAGTGTCAACCTGAGCCTGGCGCCCGCCGGTGTGATCCGAGTGCCAGCGCACAGGCCGCTGCCCGGGGCCGTGCCACCGCCTCTGCCTAGCGCGCTACCCGCCATGCCCTCCGTGCCCACGGTCTCCAGCCTGGGCGGCCTCAATTTCCCCTGGATGGAGAGCAGCCGCCGCTTCGTGAAAGACCGCTTCACAGGTGAGCAGGGCCAGCTATAACAGGCACCGGGCCTCGGCCCTCGCGGGGCCAGAGGCGCCGCGCCCTAGGTGCTCCACTCTGGGAAACGATTCCAGAGGCCCAAGCGTGGCAGAGGCCTCAGTACCCGGGGCCCCGGGGAACCACAGGGGGAGGAAAATCGGGGAGTTTAGGGGAAATAAGCCTACGCCCAGGGGAAGAGGGGTTATCTCCCGACCGGCTTGGTGCCGCTGGGGACGCAGGGGACCAACGAAATAGCGGAGCACTCTGCGCCCCACTGGGCGGCACGGGGTCCGCATGGGGCCTGAAAAGCAGTCGAGCCGGGCTGGGCTTCAGGGGGCCTCGTGTGTCTCCGCAGCGGCGGCGGCGCTCACGCCCTTCACTGTGACCCGGCGCATCGGCCACCCCTATCAGAACAGGACGCCGCCCAAGCGTAAGAAGCCGCGCACGTCCTTTTCTCGGGTGCAGATCTGCGAGCTGGAAAAGCGCTTCCACCGCCAGAAGTACCTGGCCTCGGCCGAGAGGGCGGCGCTCGCCAAGTCCCTCAAAATGACGGACGCGCAGGTCAAGACCTGGTTCCAAAACCGGAGGACCAAGTGGCGGTGAGAGAGGCCCGGCTCGGCCCATCTTGCACCCGCCCTTCACCCACCGCGCGCCGCAGCCTCGCGCTCTCCCCATTCTGTGCTACCCGCTACCCGCCCTCCCAGGGCTGCGCCTCCCCACTCCTTCCCAAATTTTATCTCCCTGCTCTTCTTCCCGCCGGCCTGTGTTTCTCTCCCTACTCTCCCGCGCCTCGGCTTCTCCTCCATTCTCATCCCCGTGTCGCTCTCGCGCGCCTCTCCAACTCTCCGTGTTTTCTTCCGTCTCTGCGCCCTCTCCGTTTCCTCTCACCTGCACCTCCACCAGCATCCGACCCACCCCCCACCCCGGGGTCTCCGGCACTCCCCTGATCCCTCCGGCTTGCCCTATCGGATTTCTGACCGTCCGCGCGGCCTCCGTGTTCCCCCTTAGGCTCCCCATCCTGACTCCAGCCCCGTTTTTATCCGATCCCTATTTCCATCCAAACCCGTGAACGGCGAAGGGATCTCGTTTTGAAAGAGAGGTTCGAGAAGGGCCTGGGAGAACTGGATGAGGCTGACCCGGCCCAGGGACACCGCGCGGGCAGTGCAGAGCCAGCACTCCCACCCGCAGACCCTAGCGACCCGACTGTCTGCCGGGCCGAGTCAGTTACACATACGCCCTGCCCTTGTTATCCCGCAAAAGAAACATCTTTGTTGTTGGCGAAACCACAATACCCGGACGTGCAGGTGGGCGGCGGGCTGAGTCCCCTCCCCGCGACTGCCCGACACACAACAAAAACAAACGATGCCAATCCACTCCCCGGACGCGCGGGCCTCGGGCGCACAGCGCCAGCGGGGGTGCAGACGGGTCCTGCGCCTCGAGGCTCCCGGCTGGCCTCCGCTCCCGGGAGGGCTGGGCCCCGCCGGCGGCCCCGCAGTGCCGGGTGCATGACGGTGCTGTCCCTCTCCCTCCCCTGGTGCAGGCGGCAGACGGCGGAGGAGAGGGAGGCGGAGCGGCAGCAGGCGAGCCGACTCATGCTGCAGCTGCAACACGACGCCTTCCAAAAGAGCCTCAACGACTCCATCCAGCCCGACCCTCTCTGTCTGCACAACTCATCGCTCTTTGCTCTGCAGAATCTGCAGCCCTGGGAGGAGGACAGCTCCAAGGTCCCCGCCGTCACCTCTCTGGTGTGAGCCACCAGCGCGCACAGTCACCAAGGATCGCCGCCCCTACCCGGCGGGGCGCCCTGGGCCCCCAGCCGGGCTGGGGGGGACCCGAGGCCGAGAGGGACAGGGGCCTCCGAGCTCGAGTAGGCCCCCGGGGCGCGACCGCATCTCCTCTGGCCGCGGAGGGGGGCTGGGCCCGGGCTCCGCGCGACTGCACAATCCGAGCCCCCGCCCCGCGCCCAGTCCCGCCCCAGGCCCGGGCCTGACAAAGAAAGCGCCTTACGTTTCTCCGCCCCTCGCCCGCACCCCCCCCGGGCCGGGCGCCTGTATTATACTTTGTACTTTTGCCCAAACGTGTAAATAATAAAAGTTTTGGCTTTTTTCTTTAGAAACCGGCCACCTGCTTCCCCCGCGGGGGCCGCTGGAGGAGGGGCGGCCGACCAGGTGGCTGGGGGGAGCGCCAGGGCTGGGGCACCCTGCGTTTAGGCTGGGTCCACTCCTCTCCTTTTCCGTTACTTTTATTTAAGTCGTTTTATTTAATAAAAAAGTTAGCTATTTCACTTAACGCCGCTTTTATTTCGTTTTCGTTCCAATAACGCTCGGCGAGCGCGGCCCTGCGCCCCACCCCTTCGGCGGTAGAGGCCGAGCCGCGGTGTTCGGGGGCGCGTCCACTTCTCCAAGCTTCTTCGGTTGTCGCCTCAGCTCCAACCCCGGCCCGGGGCCCCGGGGAGGATCCGCGGTGCAGGTCAGTGCGTGCCGGCCGCCGGCAGTTTGGGTGCCGGCGGGGTGGGGAGGATATGGGAACGGCACTCAAGGCCCAGAGGTCGAAGCTCGGAGCCAGGCAGGGATAGGGATGAAAGCCGCCCCCCGCCCCCGGCGGGTACTTAGATCGTCACAAGGCAGACCCACCTAGGGGGTGAAAGGCACCGTGACCTCGAACTTCTAAGAACTCGGAGCCCTCCCCCGCCCCCACAACCCACTGACCTCCTCTTTTTACTGTGAGGCCTCAGGTCCTGGTCGGACCCAAGGACTGGCAATAGGGGATCTAGGCGCACTGTGGGCGGGCTGTTTGCACAGAATTGGTGAACGTCCTGGGTCTCCAAACGCTCCGTGTCTGAGGAGTAAGCGCGGGGCACAAACCCAGAACACCCGCACCCTTTTGGGATACGTGGGACCACAGGTGGGGCGTGACGTCATTTGGTCACTGCAGCCTGGCGGCTTTACTGTTCAGGAGAGGGGCAGGGCGCCCAGAAACCCTGGAATACCGAGCCCAGGTGTGAAAGCAGCGAGGCCAGGTCCACCCAGCTTTACCTCGGCTCGAAAGCTGGGAGTTCCGGGATCACGGGACGGGCAGTGGGTTATCCCTTCCAACAAAACACACACCCGAAGCGTTGGTGAACATTTCCTCTTGCTCCCTCATTTTTTCCCCTTTTTATTCGTTCTTTTAAATTTTTTCTTATTTCTGATCTCTCCACTTCTTTCTCTACGATGTTCTCTATTTTCTACTCTGTTACTCTTGGTCTCCGTGTTACTATAACTTCTGCTTTTCCTTTACAGTTTTATGTTTCCCTATATAGTTCGTTCACTATTGCTGTTAGTTTCCCCGACTCTATTGCTGTTAGTTTCCCCGACCTTTTGTCGTATCCTGCCCCCCTTCTCTCTCCATTTCTGATTCTTCCATCCTCTGTCTCTTTCTAGGTTTCTTTTCCTGCCTCTCTTCCTCCTTCCCTCCTCTCCATTTGTCCTTTTTGTTTTCTTTTTCTGGTCTCAGAATCTCTTCGCTTCTATCTTTCTCTGTGTCCGTCTCCGCCACCCCCTCCTTGTCTTGGTCCCTCCTCCTGACCCGGCTCCCATTAGCTTCCTGAGGTGAAACGGTTCTGGGGCTATCCCACAGGCCCTATAGCCGCCCCACCCGCCTCAGCACACCACCTTCCCCCCTGGCCAAGCGCCACCCTGCGGGCTCGGGTGTTTGGGCGCCTTCGTTGTATGCGGGCTGTGCGATTGTCTACACTGGCAGGGCTCGAGGGACGGGAGGAAGTCTAAGAAACACAGGCGGAGCTCCCGTGGTTGCTGTCTTCACCTCCACCTCCAAGCCCTACTCGCCCGGACTTATAGACACACCCGAGAGGGACTAGAGGGACTCAGACCTTCAGGTCTCTTCCACGGGTAGTTTCTTGAAATGTTTCTATTTTCTCCGCTAAAAAGCGTGACGAACGCCTCCAAAGGGATGGGAAAAGTTGGCCTTCCGCCTGGGGACTTAAGCAACTAAGAACGACCTTCTTTGCCTTTGCTGGCCGAGCAGCCCCTTCCTCAAGGACTGGCGTCGCTTTCCAATTTCCTGCACTTTTTTTTTTCTGTTTCTCTATAATAAGACATAGTGGTTTTGTTTTTCTAAGTTATTTTTGTTGTTTTGCCAGGATGACCCTCAATTCTTGGGCCTTTTCGAGGAACACACACACACGTCTTTTTTCTTTCTCTCTGGTGCCTCGTTTTGAGCCAAAGATCTCTGACCCAGAAGCCCGCCCGGGGTCTGCATCCGGCGGATCCTGGGGATGGGGACCTATCTAGTCTTGCTCTGGCTCTCAGGGACGTCGCCGGGAGCTCCTGGGGCTTCCGCCTTCTGTGAGAGCTTTGCCCCAACCAAGCCTTGCCCAGCCCGAGACTAAGCATCCCTCTGAGTTAGGAGACTGAGCCCGCTTGTATGCGCCGCGTGGCGATAGTCTCTCCCATGCCCACCCAGAGCTGTGTGGGCGCCCCCAGCGGGTAGGACAGATTGCTGGGCGACGCAAGGGTGTTTAGTGCTGGACTCCCTCCTCCCGATGTCCAAAGCCTGGAGGTTGCCATTTCCGCTGTGGCTGTGCGGCACTAGAGCCCCAGGACGCCCTGTTAAGGGTCACAGCGCCCACTCCCCACCCTCCGGGGGGCTGTGAGGCAGAGTCGCGACGCAGAAACATCCAGACCAGGCAGCCGCCCCTAAGGCTGAGTGTAGGGGAAAGAGAATCTGGAGTAGGCAGGGAAGCCCACATGGACGCTTTCTTGGCGATCGGCTCCCAACATAAGGCCCCCACCTCGGCGGGAGGAAGCGGCCAAGGCTTCAGAGGCAGCGGGTGCGTGTGGACGCCCAGCCCCACGCGGAGGGAATTGAGAACAAGAAGCAGCAGGCCTCTGGGTGAAGGCTGAAGACCGACTCGCTGCCCTTCGCCAGGGCCTTCCCTAGCCTCGGTTCAAGCGTCTCTAAAGCCGCGCCCATTGTACAGATGCAGGACTGGGAGGCAAGAGTCAGCGTGTCAGCCTGCGCGGACTGTTCTCGCGCTCTTTGCTCGCGCGCTGGTTTTGGGGGTTCACCAGGCACGGAGGTCTGGGGCCCAGGCGTCGGCCAAGAGGGGTGAGGCTGCCCTGCCCAGGGGCGAGGAGTTAAGCTGTGCTCAGCTTTCCCTGGAAGGCTCCAAAGCCACTAGAGTCTGGGGGGACACGGCCGATGAGAGAGTCAGACAGACAGACGCGCGCTCACACACACACAGACACACACACACAGAGAGAGAGAGAGAGAGAGAGAGAGAGGCTAGCTCTGGGGCCTGATGCTACCTTCCGTCAAGTGGGAACGATTCCCCGTCAGCAGCAACCTGTACAGCCCCAGCCGTGGACAGCGAGCTTCCCACGCAGTGTGGTTTACGATGACCCAAACATTTCTGCTGGGTTTGGAGGCCCCACACCACTTTGCAGTTGGAAAAACGAAGGCTCAAAGAAGTTCAGAAATTAGTTCTGGGTCGCAGGGCTGCAGCGGACCTGCGCTCTCGTCCCCCTAAACCAAGCGCTCTCTCTCTAATACTTGGGAGGAAAGGGGGACTTGGCCTAGTGAGGGTTGGGGCGGCGGCCTAGGGTGCACCTGCAGTCACCCTGACACGAGGCCCGGGGTTATCAGTGAGGCCGAAGGACCTTCCCACCCCGGCTTGGGCGCTGGACTCCGCGCGTTGCAAGGGCACCAGCGCCTCTCGCCTCCCAGGCTTGCGCACGTTTGCCCTCGGAGCAGGAGCGGGGGGACTTGGCCGCGGCCACTCCCAGCTCGGCGGTTGGACTCCCGAGGCCCCGCAGCGCCCCTGGGCTGGCTAGCCTTCTCTTGCCTGCGGCGCCTCTCGAAAACTGCGGCCGAAGGACGCGGCCTTGTTCGGCTCGGGCCGACCGCCCGCTGCGCCTTTGGGGCGGAGACCTGGGCTGCAGAAGGCCGTGCGCGTCTGCTGCGCCTCGGTCTGGCTAGGTGCTCGGGCTGAGGGGCCTCAGAATATGGCCTCCAACCTCCCGCCGAGACCGCCAGGCCCAGAATGGGGCCTAGGCTGCGGCAATGCTGAAGGTTCCTGGGAAGCGTCGCCAAAATCTCAACCCCGGCCTCAGCGCAACTAAAACCCAGAGCGGCGGCGTGGTGCGGGCGCCTGCACTCTGGAGTGGTGAAGGTTTCCCGACACTCAAGCCGGGTTTCCTAATGGGAAACCCACCGGTGGCGGCGAGGCCTCACATTTGCAAGCATCCGCTCTCGTTTGAGCATCTCCTCTCAGCAACGCCCAGACCCAGTCGCACACTTTCTTGCGGTTCAGAAATTCGCACAACCCTCACGGACTTGCCGCAGCGATCGGTGCCTTCCCTCTTGCCACCCAGCCGCCCGCTGGATGAAGTTCTCGGCTCAGCTCCATCACTTTCTTTCTGTATGGCCCTGAGCGAGTGGCTTTGACTCTCTGTGCTTTGGTTTCCGCATCTGCACAATTAGGGCCATATAGTCACTAAGGGGTCTTCCAGGGAAAATGAAAACCCACAGCTTATAGTACAGCTGATTATCAGCTTATTATGAGAATAAAAGCATTTAAAATATATTTATGGATAAGAAATGTAATTAAACAGCTGCTAAGAACGTGTTTAATCAGAGGTGTTGCTCTTAGAGAGGAAAGGACAGGAATAGGACAGTGTTCCCCAAATGCGGATATTTCTCCCCACACCACTAAAGGTAGAGCCATCGGCAGAGAAGTCATCCCGGAATTAGGGCCTGGCTTGATCGGTTAGACATGTCAGTGTCCTGCTGTTACCTTGAGATCAGTGGCTGTAGCTGAGTCTCACTTTAGTTAAAATGATTCGATAAAGTTGTCCTCCTTAAGTGTCAAATCGGCTGCCAATTAGTGAGTTAGTTATTAAACCCATCTCCCAGTTGGTGTTGGAGAGGAGGTAGGGTGGAAGAAGAAAAAACACATTTGAACAGAATATCTGATCGGAGGAGTTTACACCTTCCAACAGCCCAGTAATTCCCCCAGAAAGCCCTGCGTTCCTATTCTACAAATAAGGAAATCGGGGAGCAGAAAAGGCAGGAGACTCGCCCAGGTTCACCTCGCGCGGCCGCAGGAACTCAGCTCTGGACTCGAAGCTCCTGGCTGCCTGCCCAGCTGGCTGTGTTGCCACCCGGCCACAGATCGCAGCCTGTTAAAGCTCCACCCGCCGCAGGGTCATTAGAGAGATTTGTGCTGACCCAGACTCCCCCGATGGTAAAGAAGCCAGCCCCCGTGCTGGCCCGCTATCTGGAACTATTGGCTTCACTATCAAGCCTTATTGATCGATGGATGTATCCGGGACTCGCTGAAACTCCAGAAGGCCTGGAACCTGGGACGGCAGAGCACCCTTTGCCTCCTTCATCCCCCACCCAGGAAAAATTCACTCCTCCCTCCTGCCAGCAGAGATGCAGCCAGCAGGAAAATTCGGAACACTCCGGGAAAAGATGAAACCCTCTCTCGAAGGTCTGCCCTCGCGGGTATGAATAGACAAGACCCGCTGAGCCCCTGGGGCTGTAGAGCGGGGTATGGGCTCAGAGGGGCACCCTGAATACCCAGTATGCTAAACAGTGCGCGTTCGCATCTGCTGTCTGGGGCGCCACAGCTGGCACACTTTTGTTCCTAGGAAGTAATGGGACTAAGGAGGAGGGGGAGGGGAGAGCAGAGAGGAAACCCAACTCCAGGAAGACAGGAAGATGCAGGAAGAGCGCCGGGGGAGGGGTCGCCTTTATTAATGACTCTAGTTGCAAGTCGGTTTGTTGCAGGGGGTGGGTGCAGATACTCTGAGCAGGGATGGGGCCTTACACCCACCCAGTCCCCAGCTCTTGGAGACCCCTCAGAGCCGCAGCCACCTGTACTCTCCCATGGTGGCCAGGCTGAGAGGGCTTGGCAGCTACCATTTGATGAGAACGGCTGGTGTATTCCTTATTGGGACCCTAGGAGATAGGTACTACCGTAATCCCCAGTTTACAGATGAGGAAACTGAGACTGTGCAGAGTGTGACACAACATTCCCAAGTCCTCTGATGCCAGGACTTTAACCCGAGTGGCTTTTATCCAAGAAGGTCCCTCAAACTTCCTTGTTATTAAAGCCAATGTCTTCGTGACTGTCAGAGGGAATTCTGAGTGGTGTGAAAATGATCACCCCCAAACAACTTCAGATACAAACCAGAGTATCCTGGGTTGTATTTGCAAGAGTATTGTAAGCTGTCATTTCTCTGTGGAGCCCCCTAAAGGTGGCTGGAAGGCACTGGGTCTTCCACTTTCCCTAAGGGATTCAGAGGTCTTCCACGGCCCTCTATCCAAGCCCAGGCTAACCAACAGTGTCTGATGAGGCCCCAGGGTGCTGGCGAGCCCTGGTGTACCCTCAGCTGCCGGACCTTGAGGACTTCCGACCGAGGAACAGAGGTGGCACTTGTATGTGGTTTGCCTCCTCTACCAAGATGCCCACAGCACGTACAGAGCTTTCACTGGCCTGGGTTAAAATCCCAGTTTTACCACTAACCAGCTGTGTGGCCTGGGAGGNTCTGCTGCGCCTCGGTCTGGCTAGGTGCTCGGGCTGAGGGGCCTCAGAATATGGCCTCCAACCTCCCGCCGAGACCGCCAGGCCCAGAATGGGGCCTAGGCTGCGGCAATGCTGAAGGTTCCTGGGAAGCGTCGCCAAAATCTCAACCCCGGCCTCAGCGCAACTAAAACCCAGAGCGGCGGCGTGGTGCGGGCGCCTGCACTCTGGAGTGGTGAAGGTTTCCCGACACTCAAGCCGGGTTTCCTAATGGGAAACCCACCGGTGGCGGCGAGGCCTCACATTTGCAAGCATCCGCTCTCGTTTGAGCATCTCCTCTCAGCAACGCCCAGACCCAGTCGCACACTTTCTTGCGGTTCAGAAATTCGCACAACCCTCACGGACTTGCCGCAGCGATCGGTGCCTTCCCTCTTGCCACCCAGCCGCCCGCTGGATGAAGTTCTCGGCTCAGCTCCATCACTTTCTTTCTGTATGGCCCTGAGCGAGTGGCTTTGACTCTCTGTGCTTTGGTTTCCGCATCTGCACAATTAGGGCCATATAGTCACTAAGGGGTCTTCCAGGGAAAATGAAAACCCACAGCTTATAGTACAGCTGATTATCAGCTTATTATGAGAATAAAAGCATTTAAAATATATTTATGGATAAGAAATGTAATTAAACAGCTGCTAAGAACGTGTTTAATCAGAGGTGTTGCTCTTAGAGAGGAAAGGACAGGAATAGGACAGTGTTCCCCAAATGCGGATATTTCTCCCCACACCACTAAAGGTAGAGCCATCGGCAGAGAAGTCATCCCGGAATTAGGGCCTGGCTTGATCGGTTAGACATGTCAGTGTCCTGCTGTTACCTTGAGATCAGTGGCTGTAGCTGAGTCTCACTTTAGTTAAAATGATTCGATAAAGTTGTCCTCCTTAAGTGTCAAATCGGCTGCCAATTAGTGAGTTAGTTATTAAACCCATCTCCCAGTTGGTGTGGAGAGGAGGTAGGGTGGAAGAAGAAAAAACACATTTGAACAGAATATCTGATCGGAGGAGTTTACACCTTCCAACAGCCCAGTAATTCCCCAGAAAGCCCTGCGTTCCTATTCTACAAATAAGGAAATCGGGGAGCAGAAAAGGCAGGAGACTCGCCCAGGTTCACCTCGCGCGGCCGCAGGAACTCAGCTCTGGACTCGAAGCTCCTGGCTGCCTGCCCAGCTGGCTGTGTTGCCACCCGGCCACAGATCGCAGCCTGTTAAAGCTCCACCCGCCGCAGGGTCATTAGAGAGATTTGTGCTGACCCAGACTCCCCCGATGGTAAAGAAGCCAGCCCCCGTGCTGGCCCGCTATCTGGAACTATTGGCTTCACTATCAAGCCTTATTGATCGATGGATGTATCCGGGACTCGCTGAAACTCCAGAAGGCCTGGAACCTGGGACGGCAGCGCACCCTTTGCCTCCTTCATCCCCCACCCAGGAAAAATTCACTCCTCCCTCCTGCCAGCAGAGATGCAGCCAGCAGGAAAATTCGGAACACTCCGGGAAAAGATGAAACCCTCTCTCGAAGGTCTGCCCTCGCGGGTATGAATAGACAAGACCCGCTGAGCCCCTGGGGCTGTAGAGCGGGGTATGGGCTCAGAGGGGCACCCTGAATACCCAGTATGCTAAACAGTGCGCGTTCGCATCTGCTGTCTGGGGCGCCACAGCTGGCACACTTTTGTTCCTAGGAAGTAATGGGACTAAGGAGGAGGGGGAGGGGAGAGCAGAGAGGAAACCCAACTCCAGGAAGACAGGAAGATGCAGGAAGAGCGCCGGGGGAGGGGTCACCTTTATTAATGACTCTAGTTGCAAGTCGGTTTGTTGCAGGGGGTGGGTGCAGATACTCTGAGCAGGGATGGGGCCTTACACCCACCCAGTCCCCAGCTCTTGGAGACCCCTCAGAGCCGCAGCCACCTGTACTCTCCCATGGTGGCCAGGCTGAGAGGGCTTGGCAGCTACCATTTGATGAGAACGGCTGGTGTATTCCTTATTGGGACCCTAGGAGATAGGTACTACCGTAATCCCCAGTTTCCAGATGAGGAAACTGAGACTGTGCAGAGTGTGACACAACATTCCCAAGTCCTCTGATGCCAGGACTTTAACCCGAGTGGCTTTTATCCAAGAAGGTCCCTCAAACTTCCTTGTTATTAAAGCCAATGTCTTCGTGACTGTCAGAGGGAATTCTGAGTGGTGTGAAAATGATCACCCCCAAACAACTTCAGATACAAACCAGAGTATCCTGGGTTGTATTTGCAAGAGTATTGTAAGCTGTCATTTCTCTGTGGAGCCCCCTAAAGGTGGCTGGAAGGCACTGGGTCTTCCACTTTCCCTAAGGGATTCAGAGGTCTTCCACGGCCCTCTATCCAAGCCCAGGCTAACCAACAGTGTCTGATGAGGCCCCAGGGTGCTGGCGAGCCCTGGTGTACCCTCAGCTGCCGGACCTTGAGGACTTCCGACCGAGGAACAGAGGTGGCACTTGTATGTGGTTTGCCTCCTCTACCAAGATGCCCACAGCACGTACAGAGCTTTCACTGGCCTGGGTTAAAATCCCAGTTTTACCACTAACCAGCTGTGTGGCCTGGGAGGAGTCACCTTGCCTCTCTGAGCTTCAGTGTCCGCATCTGTACTTTGTAAGGATAGACCTTCCTCACGAGGTTGTTTGAGGATTAAACGACCCAATCCATGGAGCATTTCACCACCAGGAGCCTGACGCACAGTAAGCACTGTGGTACGTTTACTATACTTATTACCAGTGGTAGATGAATGTTCACTAGATAAGTTGTTCTTGTTGTCCTCCTAGAGAGAAGAGAGCAAACTCGGAGAAGATGAGTCGCTTGCTCAGGGTCAGATATTAAGTGATGGAGCTAGAATTCAAACCCAGTTATGTCAGACTTCAGAGCCCTGACTCACTCAGTCTGTGTAATAGCTCCCCCTTAGAGAATCTTCTAGACTGTTGAAAATCTAGATTATTCTAAGTAAGAGTAACCAGGTTCTCTGCCGCCTTCTGGGGCTTCTGTTTACTTGGGCCACTGATGATTGGCATGCTGCAATGGCCCAGCACATGTTTATTTTTATTTTTTTTTAAAGATTTTATTTATTTATTCGACAGAGATAGAGACAGCCAGTGAGAGAGGGAACACAAGGAGGGGGAGTGGGAGAGGAAGAAGCAGGCTCATAGTGGAGGAGCCTGATGTGGGGCTCGATCCCACAACGCCAGGATCACACCCTGAGCCGAAGGCAGACGCTTAACCGCTGTGCCACCCAGGCGCCCCCCCAGCACATGTTTATTAAATAATAACAGTAAGGAGCGTTTCCAGCACGTCTACTATGGGCCAGGCAGTGGACGAAGCATTTTACACAAGTGATCTCATTTAACTCTTTAAGCAGACCTAGAAAGTAGATCCCATTTTGACGATGAGAAATTTGGGTTGGGGGATGTTAAATAACTTACCGATGTCCAACAGGGTGTGGATTGGAATGCAGATGTTCGGACTTCACAGCAGTGAGAAACCCAATATGTGCCGAGTGCCTAAGATGTGCTAAGCACTGTACTCAGGACCTCACTTCTATTTTCCCACGCACTCCTCACAATTATCTTTTTTTTTTTTTAAGATTTTATTTATTCATTTGACATAGACAGAGACAGCCAGTGAGAGAGGGGAACACAAGCAGGGGGAGTGGGAGAGGAAGAAGCAGGCTCCAGCAGAGCAGGGAGCCCGACTTGGGGCTTGATCCCAGGACCCTGGGATCACGCCCTGAGCCTAAGGCAGACGCTTAACGACTGAGTCACCCAGGCGCATCCACAATCATCTTTTTTTTTTTAAAAGATTTTATTTATTTATTCGACAGAGATAGAGACAGCCAGCGAGAGAGGAACACAAGCAGGGGGAGTGGGAGAGGAAGAAGCAGACCCACAGCAGAGGAGCCTGATGTGGGGCTCGATCCCATAACACCGGGATCACGCCCTGAGCCGAAGGCAGACACTCAACTGCTGTGCCACCCAGGCGCCCCGACAATCATCTTTTAAAACAGTTTCGAAACCCCATTTTACAGATGAGAAAACCAAGGCTCAGTGACTTTAAAGTGTATTTGTCCAAGGTCACATAGCTGTCGGACTACACCAGTTCTCTATTTACTGGCCCAGGATGCTCCACTCTGTTTCAAAAGTTGAGGTCTTCAAGCAAAGTTGGATTGCTCTGCGGAGGTGGGAGCAGCCATGGCTCTGGGAGGTGCGGCTGTCACACGAAATGTGAGCAGCCTCGTGGCTTCTCCCACAAGGAGGCCAGGCAAACTTGCTATTTCCTGACTCTGTCTGAGGGAGGGCATGTCCGTGATATATTGTGAGCAGACTGTGATGGAGTGTCTGGAGGTCAGATGAACATAAATAGAGGAACCAGGGTTGGGCGGACAAAAGCCTGCAGGCCTGCTCTCGGCCTGTGAGTACACAGCAGAGAGCCTTGTGGGGAGCTGTCCTCACTGCCTTCAGCTTCTCCTCTCTCTTCTCCGTGCCTCCTTCCCCGTCGCACTTTTGGAGTCCCCCCCCCCCACTTAGCTCCAGTTGGAGCTGCTTTAGATGAAGACCCCAAGCAGGGCAGGGAGCATCTATGTTACTCAACGGCATCTAAGACGTAAAGATCCAGTAAGGTGGACAGAAGTCTTTCCTCAAATTCATCAGGTAAAAAGGAAAAGACCTTGAGCCTGGAGTTACTAAATCCTGAAGGTCAAGGTCTGGGCTGACATCTTGGATTTGTTTCTTTCACATACGCCAGGTTTGGCCAACCTCGCCATGCACGGTACCGGACAAGCTTCTCCTGGGCTCTATAATGCTCAGCACACTGGGCACTTAGTAGGTGGTTCAGTGAGTCCTGGCAACTGTCCTACCCACAGCTTGAGCTGCACGGCTTGAGCTGAGTGGCAGCCAGCGACTCCACCCTGTCGGGCTGTGCTTGGTAAGCAGAGGTCAGAATCTGAGGCTTCTCTGCAGGAAGGGCACCATGAAGAGAAAGTTGAACCTGCACTTCATATAGTTTGAAAGTGATTTGTCAATGGCGACAATTTACAAAAATATATTTTTGTTGCGGCATCTCCCAATCGCTGGGATTTATGGCTTCATCTCTTGGATTTGAAAGCACACCCGCATGCTTTGGCAAATGGGAAAATGTATGAACGATTTGTTGGCTTCTTTTTTTTTATCAAGTTTCCCCAAATATGTAAACTCTAAGAGCGCCTTATTCTTTTTAAATGATCATTCATTCGTCTCCAGACTCTATCTTTTGGCACAATTTATTACTCTCTATTTCAAAAAACTTAAATGCATTTTGCATATTAGCACGTAACTCTTGTTCCTGTCTCCTCAGTTGTGGAAAGGGCTGGATTGCTTTTATAAAGAAAAAAATGGCTAATAAAATTGGCCTCAGCACCATTGCTCTGCAATTCTTATGAACAGTAAAGTGGTACTTACCGTCATTGATGTTAAAAGCTATTTCTAAATTATGGTGCCATTTATTATCTCTAGTGTCCAAAGTAAGTTTAAATGATGCTTATAATTCATGTTTTACCAAATTTCCTTTTCCCCCCGAGGATACCTCTGATTAACTTATGCACATTAAAGCGCTTTTTAAATTCTTCTTTTATTGCCATTATGCTCTGAAAATCTCAGCGATTCTCAAAAATGGGTAATAAACTTGAGATAAAATGCTGCAGTTTTAGATCAATGCTGACATATCACTGTGGTGATTTCTACAGAGCTAAAGTGATAATGCTTCATATTTACGGAATATATACTAGGTTATTACTACAGTATTACCATTTTGTTCTAAGATGAAATGAGTAATTTACCAATTTATTAAACTGTTACATTTAAGTATTGCTTAGGACATTACCACCCCAATCTGTTTACTTAGCTTGAAGAGTTACCATTAAGATACCCTGTTTATTTAGGTAAAATTTGTAATCATCATGCCTTCCATTAACCAACTTATTTTTCTGCAAGGCTAATTGTCTGGAAATGAGTTTCTTCTTATTTACTGTGCTACATTCTGCTTAGCTGGCTAAAAACGTCACCCCAGCAAGAAGTACTAGGGAAATTAATAATACATATAGAGAACAGTTTTAATTAGTATAATACCAAATGTTAATAAAAGATTTATGACGCCGTTAAAAAGTTCTAACAGAAGAGATCTTAACAGCTTCGGGCTCAATTTGTCAGGAGAGGACGACCCCCTTGTGGGAGGCCAGATTTGGGTGATTCTCAGAAGCTGCTGGAGTTCCCAGGAGCAAGGGCTGGAGGTGAGAGGCTCTGCCTTGAGAAGGGGTTTGCTGGGAGCTGAATAGAATGGGTGCTGAATGCCAGTTCTTTTTTTTTTTTATTTATTTATTTTTTATTTTAATGATTTTTTTTATTATATTATGTTAATCACCATACAGCACATCCCCGGATTCCGACGTAAAGTTCGATCTGAATGCCAGTTCTAACTTGAAAGACACCGAGTTTTCTGCAAAGTAGGACAGGAATACAGGCCAGGCTGGGGCTCTTCAGAGACATTTCCTGGGGCACGGTTGTCTTTAGGGAGTTGGGAATAGGACTGTGAGTGACTGGGATGCTGGCAGCTCACAAGCTATGGGAAAAACAGATCAACGTGGAACTAGGAAAAGCACAAATGATATTCACTGAGTAGTGAGTGTAAGCCATTTGCTTACATATGTCTAATCCTTACAGCAGACAGCTGGCATTATCCTCATTTTTGGGGTCAGGACGTAAAGCCCTTGGAAGGGTAAGGCCCTCGCCTGCGGTAATGCAGCTAGGAAGTAGAGCGGAATTTGAACCCAGGTCAGTGGAAACCTCGCAGCACTGACTCCTGCGAGGCAGTACCCATGTGAGAGGCGAGCAACCCCATTATTCCTCTGCACCTTTGTGCACGTGACGTCTGTCAGATGGGCATCCAGACAAGCAATCGGATGCTTCCATTTTTTTATCTGGATGAGTTGTGCGCACTCACCCTTCCTCTGTCCTGTTGCCCCAAAGGAGCAGCGTTCTTCCTTTATGTGCCCATCTGCCCTCCTGTGACATGAGGACAGGGGCCATTTCTTACCTTCTTTAGATCCTCGGTGCCTGGCACAGAATAGGCTTTATAAACAGATTTAAGGGACCAGGGGAAAAATGAAGTGAAAAGGAGAGATGCATACAACTTCTGTTCGTAGGTGCTCAGGAGAAACAGTGACCCGAGAGAGAGAGATTCTGTTGGATCGTAGGACATCATGCACCTCCCTGCCCACCGCCAAGCCCACACAGCCCTGGCTGAAGTAGAGGGGACTGATTTCAGGGGCGCCTGGGGGCTCAGGTGGTTGAGCGTCTGCTTTAGGCTCAGGTCATGATCCCAGGGTCCTGGGATTGAGCCCCATGTCGGGCTCCCTGCTCAGTGGAGAGCCCGCTTCTCTCTCTCCCCTGCTTGTGCTCTCTCTCTCTCCTTCAAATAAATAAATAAATAAATAAATAAATAAAACCTTTAGAGAGAGAGAGAGAGAGAAATAAGCAATGTCTGAGACCAGCACCAATGTCTGAGGCTCACCTGAACCCCTTGCTCTTCCCAGCTGTTCTCTCTGAGAAGGAATTTTGGTCCTTCGGTGGATGAATGGATAAGCAAATTATGGTCTATACTCACAATAGAATATTATCCAGCCATCAAAGGAAAGAAGTACCCATACACCCTACAACTGAGATGAACCTCCAAAGCTTATGCTAAATGAAAGTCAGACATAGAAGGCCACATACTGTATGATTCCATTTACATGAAATGTCCAGAAAAGGTAAATCCCCAGAGACAGAAGAGAGATTGGTGGTTGCCAGGGACAGAAGGGAGGAATTGTGAGTGACTCCTTGATGGGTTAGGAGTGTTTTTTCGGGGGTGCTGACAAGCTCCGAAGCTAGAGCGAGGAGGTGCTTGCACAACGTTGCGGACACACTAAATGCCACAGCAAATCGTACGATTAAAACAGTTAAATATACGCCATGTGAATTTCACCTCAAGTTTTTTTAAAAAGGCACCTAAGGAATACAAGTATGAGTGTCCAAAGCTCCACGTACCCGCGTGTTCATCACGGCACGGGTTGCCAGAAGGAAACACTGGAATAACCCCGTGTACATCATTTAGAGATTGGTCACGTAAAACAACATCATTCATGCTATGGAATGAAAGACAACCATCAAAAGAATGGGAGAAATTGGTAGCCGCCAGCATGGGAAGATGTTCGCAATGCGCTATGAAGTAAAACGACCGAGTTGCAAAATCCTATGTATGTGACATCCCAGTAAAAAAAACCCTCCCTGCTGGTGTGCCTTGTATTGGCAGAGGACGAAAGTCTGAGAGGATCTGCTCAGGTTCCTGCCGAGGAAAGAATGCTGGTGTTGGAGGAGGCTTTCATTTCTTACTGTATCGCACAGTCACTTGAACAAATTAAAGATTTTTGGAAGATAGATGTTTTGAATTAAGTCAAAAGTTACAATAACGTCTAAGAAGCAGAACAGGAATGAGGGTAAGAGAAAGAGACCCGTAGTCCTGCCACCGAAACCTTTTTTTAGTTTATATGGCTCAAAATTTTTTGATTTTTTTTTAAAAACATAAGACACCAAGATTTAAAAAAAACAAAAAATGATGAAACACAGAATAAGTAAGACAACAAAAGATGACACTGGAAGCTAAGGGCCCAACCTGGACTTTGTTTCTTCTAAAGGCGGGCACCATGCCTTGAAAATGATAGGAACCCACTAAGGTCTCAACTCCCCAATTTTTTAAAGATGTAAAAACATACTCCATTTTCCTACAATTGTCAGAAGCCAGCATGGACACATTGCACCTAAAACATTTATGAGATAAAATGGCTGTTACGTGTGCAAAGCGTGAGGACGCTTCTTAACTGAGCAACTCCGAAGGACAAATGCCCAGGGAAAACCTTATCTCAGTTAGTGGGAAGTTTCAGAAGGTATTTTTACCCTAACTGACTTGGGTAATTATCTCCAATCTTTCACCTTGTTTTGACTAGCTCTGCAGACTGATTTGAGTTCAGAGGGGTATCAGCTACCTCAACTAAATATTCTTTGAATTCATTATGCCAACTCATGAAAATTTTTTCCTGTTTTTCAGTGGCTTTTCTCCAACATCCAACATTTTAATTTCTGCTGTTTTATCCCTTTTCAAAAGATAGCGGTCTTAGACTCTGGAGAATGGGATGGACCTCAGTGTTGTGTGTCTCTGCGTGTGCGTGCATGTGCGTGTGTGTGTGTGTAGTGTGGTGGCATATGCATGTACCATGACAGCCCCCGTGTCAAATTTTCGAGGCAAGAGACAGAGCTAATTTTTCTCTCTTATTTTCAGTGTATTATTTTCTGTGGGCTCTAAATAATTGATAAGGAGGTCCCTTTCCATAATTAAAATGGATGTCCCTACATGTCAACACCAATAGCTTTTCCAGTAATGAGTGAATTTAGATACATGTTAGGTCTGGATGGGTTGCAGGGCAGAATGTGCAGAGTGGGGACTGGGGGCTGGTGGGAGACACGGGGCTAGTTTCAGTGCAGATGACAAGAGAGCAGAAGGGACAGAAGCCTGGGAGATTACCTGGAGAAAAGTCCCTGCCTGGCTCCAAGGTCACCTGGTACAAGTAGATGAGCCAGGCATAGAAAGGCAATGTTAGGGCGGGAAGTTTGAAAACGTACTCAGTGCCATTTGGAATCTGTTCAGTTTCCTTTGCTTTTCTTCCAACCCCTAATGCCCTCCCAGTGTTTCACCTTCTTACTGACATCTCCCAGTTGCCCCTTTCCTTGATCAAAATCTGCTGCTGAAACCTTCCCTGGCAAGGGAGTCGGCAGCGGTGGGGGGGGCGGGGGAGTCAGTAAAACCCTTCCAGGTATGGTTACCATCTTAGGAATATCAAAGTCAGTTCATTCACCTTTGGGTTCGACAGACACTTCCTCCTCCCCCACTAGGGGTCCTACTCTGCTGCCAGTGCTGGAGACAGAACAGTAAAAGGCTCCCTGTCCTGGAGGAACTCACATAGGGGGTGGGCATTCAGACGGGGTGGGCTGGGGGTGGAGGGAGCAGGTTAGGTGGAAGAACTGGGCACAAAGGGACACAGAGGAAAGTCTGTGACTATGCAGGTAGAAAAGCTGCCCCCAGACAGGAAGTGGATAGGGTGGCAGGACGATGTGTGAAGGGACAGCTGGGTGGGCAAGGGGCCATTCATGGGGGTTGAATTCCTCGTCTAGGAACTGGAACATCTATCTGAGCCGCTGAGGCGTGGAAAGACTTTATGCAAGGGTGTGGTGGTGGGAGGAGGGCTGTTGAACTTTTGGGAAGTCCCCCTGGTGGCCGGGGAGGAGTGTCTGGAGGTGAGTCTGCAAGCAGGACTAAAGGTTGAAGCTGTGAAAGAGGGGCTTCCAAGAAGGGAAGGTAGGATGGCACTGGGCTCCAGAGACCTCCTCTCAAGTGAGAAAGCTCTGACGAGAGAGAGGAGAGGTGTGGCAGGCCTGAGTGACAGAGACCAGGGGACTGAAGAGGACAGTGTGCAGTCCAGACCTCCCGGAACTCTCCGGTCACGCCTGATAGGGAGGCAGGGGTGCGAATGAGATCGGGCAGGTTCCAATCCCAGCATCCCCCTCGGAGCTCTGTGACCTGGGGCAAGTGACTTCACCTCTCTGAGCACAGGGTCCTTCCCTGTGATTTGGGCGTAAGGATACCTGCGTTTGCTCTCTGCCCACCACCTCGTAGCTGCTGCGTACAGAGCAGGGCTGACTATTTTCTGGAGGCGGAACAGGCTGTTCTGCAAATGCACTTGCAGAGAAGGCACCCACAGGCTTCTAAGTACAAGAGCTGAGGGTGGGCTGGGCCCGTGGGGGGTTCACCACCCAGCTCTCCTGAACAAGAACTTTGAACAAGGAAAAGAGAAAGCCAGTCTGGATACACTCATTTCCAAACAGACTCTTGTCAAGCAAAAAAAAAAAAAAAAAAAAAAAAAAAAAAAAAAAAAAAAAAAAAGGCGGCAGCGTGTCAGTTCTGGCAGAAATACCCGAGACCACAGATGCATTTGCCCGCCTGCCCCCGCTGTTCTCTCTGTCTGTCTCCCTCTGGCCTCCTTCATACGCTCTTGGCTTCGATACCGCCAGCTGACTCCAGAGAGGCGACAGGCAACTCAGAGCGTTTGGCCATCGGGGAAGGAGCCCATGGATAACTCTGGAAAAGGGGGCCCATTCTTGGAAGGTACCAAGCTCTCAGTTCCTAGAACAAACAGGGTTGATGCTGATTCAAACTTTGAAAAGACTTTTTGAAAAACAGCCTTGCCGACACACGCAATAGATGCGTATCTATTGATTTGATTCGTTTAAAGTATGCTTAATGCTCAAAGGTCCTGAGGAAGATTTTCCAATGGAAACAAACTAAAGGATCACTATTTAAATAGAATTTCAGCATCCAATTCTTCCTTAAAGGAAAAAGACAAGAATACTTGCCTTGGCCAAAAGTGGGCCTTTGGGGAAATGCAGGCGCGGTGGAAGATGACACACTTCTCCTGAATGAGCCCACAGGAACCACGGAGGGGACGGAAAGGCTGTTGTTAAGGGTGGATTAGTCATGGAGAGGTCAGTTCACTAGCTCTCAGACATAGGAGCATTGAGTTAGTGGGAGACTACAAGTGTTTTGTCTCAACAGAGAAACTGTTAGTAGGGGGAAAATCCTCATGGCTCCACTTGCCAACTTGTGTGTAATATATGGCCTACTTGCAAAATATTGCACAAGAAATCTGGCAAGGACTCCAGGCTGCTCCTTCCTTCCTTGCTCCTGTGTATAGCTGCCCCCCCACCCCGGGCCCCAGCACAGGCATCCACCACCCTCAGCCAGCAGCAAGCAAACCCTGAGTCTTCCATTCATAAGGCAGCTCAGACTGTGTTTGCCATAAACTTACTTCGGGAGTAAACCAAGCAAGAGGACGCTCACCCTCACGACCGTGACATTGCACTTCCGTCCTTTGTATCACTGCTGACGTGAACGCTCCACCGGTGCAAGCTCACTTGTTCCTATGGTGGCTGACTCTCCAAAGTGACTGCAGTCGTGGGCATAGGAAGGGGAGTACCGAGGGGACCGGATGCGGGCACAGGGACACCAACACCTCTGCTGCACCGTCCTTTTCCTTAGGGTCCACACCTGCGCTTCTCGACCTGCGGGCTTTCTCCCTGGCCGTGGAAGCATGTGCTCTGTTGCCTTCCAAACAGGGAGGTATTGCTTTTTGCCCTCAACCAATAATGGGCAGGGCGCTGAGGGGTTAGGACTCCAGCTGCCTGGCCCTGGGTTGAGAGGCATATTCTCACATCTCCTAGAAGTCCCCAGGGACACTGAACTCCAGCCGCCACAATGGGAACTGGCGTGGAAACACACCTTTCATTGGCTGATTTCCTCTCCTGTCTCACCTCCCTACTCTCTTGCCACTGGCTCCTGGGATCATTGCCAAATAATTGCCTGTACCCCTATTCTTTTGGGGGAACCTGGACAGAGCAACATGGGGTTCCCTACACACAACCCTCCGAAATTGCCACCTCTGCCCGGAGCAAGCTCCTGTGGTCTAACTAGTAACTGTTAGTGTGCAAGCTCTTTTCTGAGTCTGAGCCAATGTCTGTGAACACAAGCACACCCCTGTCCGGGAAGCTGCAGGCGGCGGGCAAGAGCAGTTTGCTATTTCCTTTTCCATACATGTTCTCCTCTCCTGACGGACAGCTCAGGCTTGTCATTTGTAATGATTGCTTGGCATCCCATTGTTCTCTTTCTCCCTGGAGGCAGAGCCAGCGCCACAGGCCGGCCGCCTGTGCAGGGACCCCGTGCTTGCAAGAGTCCTGCACTTTTAGTGCTTGACTGCTGCCATCTTGGAATACTGAATTTTTCAGCAAGAGGCTCCTTATTTTCACTGTGCGGTGGGCCCACACATGGTAGAACTGGTCCTGTCTGCATAATTTAGATGATCCTGACTGTTGAGCATTCCCCCACCTGATTTTCTTCCTCTTTAAACAGGCCAGTGCCAACAATCAAGGAAGACAATATTATCCAATTGGCCGAGACAAAAAAATGATGCCATACTACGTTGGCAAGAGTAGGGGAAACAGGCATTCTCATACACTGCTGGCAAGAGTGGTAATTGTCCAGCCTTTTTGTAGTACAATTTGACAATATCGTTACTAATTTAAAATGCCCATTCCTTTAATTGAATGATTCCACAAAGAGGTCTTTATCCAATAGATACACTTCCATGTTTCAAAGAAGTATGTACGAGGTAATTCAATCCTAGTACCATTTAAAAAAACAGTCGATTGTAAATAAATAAATATCAATAGGGAATGGATTTAAAAACATAGGGAATAATGATGTCATTGAATACTATGCAACCATTACAAAAATGGACTGATATGTAACCATCTCCAGATACATCGAAGAGTGAAAAAGCAAGTCTAGCGCCAGGTGCAGGCTAACTTACATTTGTATAAAAAAAAAGATGAGAACGGCTAAACATTCTTAACACATGAATTGACTGACTCTGGAGAGAAGGAAGAGCTAGTTTCAAGAATGCTGTGGAGAGGGGAGCTGGGAAATGGGAGATAGGGAAGGAGGACAACCAAGGATTGTTCACTCCTTGGACTTTTTTTTTTTTTTTGACACAGAGAAAGAGAGAGAGCAAGCACAAGCAGGGCGACTGGCAGAGGGAGAGGCAGAAGCAGGCTCCCACTAAGGAGGGAGCCCAATGCGGGTTCGATCCCAGGACCCCGGGATCATGACCTGAGCCCAGGGCAGATGCTTAACTGACTGAGCCACCCAGGCCCTCCTCCTTGGACTCTTTTTCGGTGTTTTAATTTTCTTTTCTTTTTCCCTGTATTTTTTGAAATCAATGCCAAATATTTGCTACTTTAAAAATGTTAAAAAAAAAAAAAGTGAGGGGAGGGTGGGAGGGGGTGGAGCCGGCAAGAAAGCTAGCTAACAGGATGCCCAGCCAGCCAGCCAACCTTTCTGCTCTGACTTCAAGCTTGTGGTCTGGAGCCACCAGGACGCCAGAAAAGCCTGAAGCTCACTTCTGGATTGCCCTATCAACTTCCTCCTCTCTCCCCTGGGGCTGCCACTGTAAAGCCCCAAGTGACAAATCTTTTGAAATCCAAAGGAAACACTTTTTTTTAAAACATTTTATTTATTCTACAGATATAGAGACAGCCAGCGAGGAAGGGAACACAAGCAGGGGGAGTGGGAGAGGAAGAAGCAGGCTCATAGCGGAGGAGCCTGATGTGGGGCTCGATCCCATAACGCCGGAATCACTCCCTGAGCCGAAGGCAGACGCTTAACCGCTGTGCCACCCAGGCGTCCCCAAAGGAAACACTTTTTTTACTGTTCTTGATGAGTTTGTACATTTTTCTCTGCTTTGAAAACAAGTGTGTAAAATGACTGCGTCTCCTTTTTGTTTTTCCCCTTTGGCTGCCAGGAAGCTCACAAATTCTGTGCTCAGTTATATGTTACCACATGAATGGTAGGTTAAATGCTCTTCTCCTCTGGACTTCATTTTCTACCTCTGTTACATGCTCTTTGACCCTGATTCTCTATTTATATTTGGACTGCTTTTATAGTATATGGGCAAGAATAGTATTTTGGATTTTCAGCTGCCCTTTTTCCTCCCTGTATTTCCTTGCAGCCCTGCTCTCCAGCCCCCTCTCCCATTCGGTCCACAGCAGAATAAGCCCCGGGGGCATCAATAAACCCAGGGGGCATCGGTGCCTGAGGGAAGGGATAGCACAGTAGGATGAGAAAAATCTTTTGCGTTTAAGGCCCAAGCTCTGTGGACTGTGGGTCTGAACAGTGGATTTGAGAGGCGAGATGATGAGTCCACAGAGCAAAGCTGGCTGACCCGTCTAGGCTGGAGGAAGAGTGAGCAAAAGGCAGTCAAGAGTTAAGGGAACAGCAGAAAACCCGGAGTGCTGTGGGAAATCTGTCCCAGGAAATTCCTGGGCCCTTGCTTCCCATTCAACATACAGAGAAAGCATATTCGTGGTAGAAATGGCTGTGTAGTTAGTCAGATGGGCCTGAGACTAACTCCCAAAGGGGCCTGCACCCCAGAAGGCACAGGAACTGTGCCCAGGTGAGGGGCATCTGGAGGAGTGCAGTGAGAAAAGGACAGGAGGGCAGCGTCTGTCACGAACCCAGGACCAGGATTGCAGCAGGGTCATCACCCCAGGTGCTAGCATGCAGGACAGGGGCTGAGGATAAATGTCTGGCTGGCCTTGATGCTCTGTGGCCCCAGATCTGAGAGCAGCCCGGGGAAACAGTGACCTCACGGAGACGAACATTCTGCCATAGAGGGGGATGGTGCTCCTGAAAGAAACTGAGTTGCCTCGGAGAGAAACGGTCCCCGGTCTGCAAAACGTTGAAATTCTGAGCCCCTCAAAGGAACGCAAAGGAGCAACAAATGAAGAAAGCAGAAAAGAGCCTTATCTTAAAATGAACCCTTTCCAGACCCTTCTATAGGAGGTAACCCCGGGACAGACTGCCCCCCATGCCCCCGTAGGAGCCCTAGGATGGTCCCTCTGATAAAGGTAGAATTTCCGGGCTGGGTACACAACTAGATCCATCTCCCGCATTTTGATGGGCCAGGAAGTGATCTGACTCATTTCTTACCCTTCCTCGGTAACAAATGCTTTCTGAATAAACTGGGCTGCCACCGAGCACAGTTAATGGCCTGGAAGCTTCCCAGGTGCTCCAGGAAAGAAGAGGCCTTTTAACCATGGTTTTTGGCCTTCATAACTAATGTCAGCCTTAAATGCTATTTGGAATAACGAATGAATGCTTGTCTGACTCTGAGAGCCTTTGCTAACTGCACTCCCAAGCTTTATTATTTCGCTGATGGAGACTGCTTTTGTCATCTGGAGCAGTCTGACCCTTAGTTTACCTGTCTTTCAAATGAGCAGAAGAATAATTTCTTCCTGGGGGACTGATGCTGAGCAGATGTTCGCAGAGCCCCTTAGGATCACCGGGACAGGTCTCTCAGTAGAATTGAGGTTGCTGTTATGTAATCATTTTCCCTTCTAGTTTTGATTAAAAAAATGATCCATGTGCATCTATGTACACGAATGTGTCAACGCTAATGGGGGCATGCGTACTGGACCCACCTCCACACAGCTCAGAGTGGAAGCAGGGTGCCCCCACAGCAAGGCTCTCGCAGCACCAGATTACACAAACGCAACACCTGGCGGGGTGGGGGTGGGGGGATCTTTTCTTTTTTTTTCCCCCACGGAGCTGTTCCGGACCTCCGTGCGTCACCCATTTGTGGTGAGAGGGTGGGGAGAGGTGGCCTTACTCGCGGTGTGGCAGACTCTAGTGCCCTCTGCTGTCTTTGGGGAAACAAACACTTCTTTAGGGAAGATGCCTCAATGTCTACTGCAAGGAAGGAAAACCAACTACTCTGGAATCGATGAAGTTTCCACCTGAATTTGGTTGGCTCTGTTTCTCGTTATTTGGATCGGAGGCCAGGTATCCCCCATGGAGCACAGGGTGGCCTGCTACCCCGGCCTCGGTGTTCACCCCACAGATGGAACTGAGGTGTCAAGGAACAGAAAAGCAAACTGACCGAATACCAAGACTCCCAAGGACTGAAAGAGAGTGCCAGCGTATTTTTAGAGAGGTCGTTAAGAGGGTAGTCTTGGCTGGACTGGATACAACCCCGAGCCGTTGGGTTCAAAGGGTTATTTACTCGTTATAAAATTTGCTTTAATTGTATTTGTTGCCCATCAGGAAAGGCAAGGACATTAATTTGGCCCGCTGTCTGGCATTCTTGGCTGGATGTGCCCCCTTCGCCTGTGTCTCTCTGTAACACCTGGGTAGGGCCCAAAGATCAAGTGTTCATTTACTCTGTAAGTGAACAGGATATTTGCCCATTAATTTCCACTCCAGTGCTCTAAGCCCCATATAAGGCACGGTTAATATAATCTCACTTTCGATGACACTCGGAGGAGCAGGAAGACAATTTGTGGGGGGAAAGGAATAAGAGGCAGTGTGCATTTAACGGGAATGTTAATATTTACTCGTTGCCACACTTGGTATCTGGGAGGCTGCAAAGTCACTAAGTGGGGATTACATCTTCAATTAAGTAGTGATAGCGGGGGAGTCAGTGATGTTTCACAGAGGGAAACTGCCGAAATCATACTTTAAGCAGAATAATTTTTTTAAAAGCTACAAAAAAATTGAAATAAAAGCCCGAGGGGAAAAAATAGAGGGAACATTTCTGTTTAGGGAATCCTAATATTTTGGCTGAACACATTATGTAAAATTAAATACTATTTTAAACCAAGGAGATATAATATCTAATTAAGTTTTTGTGGTTGATGGGCTGAGAGAGGATTGTGAATGTTGCAACCATTGAACTGAAAGAAGTAGAAAAATTAAATAACACTGTTCTATAGTGACTTTCATCCAGACATACAAGCAAGCAGACTTCCATATTTCGCTTTTACTCTGCCCCCTACCTAGGACTCACTGAAGGCATGGAGAAAATGAAAATGTGCACAATGAGCTCATTAAGCCTAGTAATTACCCCAAGGAGTAGGAATCAGGAGTTGTTAGCCTCATTTCCGAGCTGTGACAATGGGTTCCATGGGGGCCAAGGGATTCTCATCCAGGGTCATCCTGTGAGTCCGGGGTGGAGAAAGAACAGAACCACTACCGTCCCCTGTACCTGGAACTTCTGCTCCAGAATGCTCTCTGCTCTACAGTAAGAAGAATGTCAAACTTTGGGATGTGGATTGATCAGAATTACCAGGAAGCAGTAAGATTTTAAGGCTATTTGGAGTCTTAGAGGAATTTCAAGGTAAAGTGTGTAGAAACTAAAGACAAAAGGTTAGTGTTTAAAGAATATTGACTTATGAGGCTAATTATTACATTAAGATAATTTCAAATACTTTGTAAAAATAGTTTTAAGCATATGACATATATTATATGTGATTTCAATGGGCAATTTAAAAAAAAACTTAGCTTGAAGATGTATTTATTTATTTTAGAGAGAGGGAGAGAGTGTGCACAGTAGTTGGGGGAGGAGCAGAGGGAGAGGTAGAGAGAGTGGGGAGGAAGGGCAGAGGGAGAGAGAATCTCAAGCAGACCCCCCATTGAGCAGGGAGCCTGCTGTGGGGCTCAATCCCATGACCTTGTGATCATGACCCAAGCTGAAATCAAGAATTGGATGCTTAACTGACCGAGCCACCAGGCGCCCCAAAGAGTGGGCTTTCTTAAACAATTGAAATACCTACAAAATGCCAAAAGACAATGTAGACAAAGAACTCCATGTGCAAAGACTGAATATTTCAATCATATTTTATTAGTTTTTCCCTTAAATTTATCATCACAGATGTACAGTTATAGAACTTCACACCATTTTTAAAAGTTTAAATTTTGATAGTATCTATTTTGTATATAGTTCCTAAGATAAATTAAGCAGGGCCATATTTAATACTTGGAGGGAAAAAAGAACTCTCAGGACATCTTCATATCAAGCTGAAAGAAATTTGGTCAGAAGGCTATTTGAAAGGAGAATATTCAAATTACAATTTGGCGATAAAGAAGTAGTTTAAATAATTGAAAATGAGGAATGAGCTTTGAGAAGTCGCTCTTCGGTGGTCGTTTTTGTTTCAATTGCCACAAGCGAGAAGTAGGTTTTAAAAATAGATCATCAGGGCAGAGCAAGTGTCTCTGACAGGCACTTGCAGGCAGGAGTCTAGAAATTCCAATCATTTAACAAATTGCACCATTAAAAGTCATAATAGGTCTAAAAGCCATTCTTAAAAGAACTTACTAAGTAATTTGACCTACATAATCATCTTGTTAAATTCATTTGATATCATGAGACAGTTAGTGAAATATGCATAGTACATTGTATTAAAGAGAAAAGTGCCCTTCAATTGGTATCTGATGTGCACTTTGCAATCGCAGCTATTAGTTGTCTATAAAACTCCCAGACACGATTTGATTTGATTTTATTACTGTTATATCATTTTACTTTGTAACATATAGGGGTGGAGATTACAGGTCGGCTATTGCTTACTAGGAAATATTTAACGAAGGATGTTTTATTTATTAGCATAAAGAGACACAGTGGATTATTGGGTGATTAAAGTGATGATGTGGCTGCCATACTTGTCAAAAGTATAGCTCTAATTCAATAGCAAGGCGACAGTCAGTCTCTGAGTTGATCTATGCCTGAGCAAACTGGCTCTGAAAGCAGGACATTGCCCACTTAAAAGGATCTTTGTAAATTTCTGTAATTGCACATTATCAAAAGCAAACAGCAACAACAACAAACCCACAGAGTGATTTCTCCGTCGTAAGTTTACTTTCTATCTGCCATGAGCCCCTGCGTTTTATCTTTTGCATTCCTAACATCCCAAATCAATAACACAGAATGATATTTAATGTTACTAATCTATGTGGGAAACACAATATTTTTACACGAAGTAAATTGAGAAGAGAATTCAATAAAGGGAACAAAGGAAGAAAGGAACTAGCGTTTATTGACTGCCTGCTTTGTGCTAGGCTCTGTGCAAAGTGTTCTACAAAGACTAGCAGACTATCTCATTTAATGCTGCAGAAAGCTGCCAAGTGAATAGAGAAATATTTATTTTTCAATTTTGAATTGCATATATGTTTACTACTTTTTCCCTTTGTTATCTTTTGGTTTAATGTCACTTAAGCCCACAAGTAATACATATCATCAGAACTGCTTCACACCTGGCTGGGGGAGGAGGGAAAATTTGCTAATATCACTTGTCAATGAACACATTTACTGCAGTTAGTGTCCATACTTTATCTATTCTTAACTCTTGCTCAAACAATACTTAATCAGAATTTTACTCTGTATATAATTAGGCATAAATATATCCATCCTGAAATACCTGCTCTTTGCTACTCATTGTGAATTTAAAGAAAGCTTATAAACGATAAACTGTATCACTTAAATCATCCATTTGTTAATATTTGTTAATTGCATTATTTGTATTTCGTGACAAATTTAGTGCTATTTCAAGGTAAAATATTACAGAGTCTGATTTGTTTTAGGTTACAAGCCAAGATATGGTACAGACCCTTTCTTAATTATTTTACTACGCTAAAAGCTAAAATTGACCTGAGACATCAGGTCTTAGGAGCAGTTTAGTTTCACAGCGCCCTCTGCTGTACTCTGCAAGTGTAGCACTCTTCCAACTCAGCCGAATTTAGTGAGGAGACAGCCCAACAGTCAGGGCAGGTCGGGGTCAGGTCCTCAAGCCATCAGGGTTCAGAACTTGAATACTGACTGTGAACCCAATTCCCAGTAGGCTTAGGAAACCAATGTGCCTGACAGAACTCCCAGGAATTCTCTTTCCATCCCCATCCTCTCCCCCAAGCTATGGGGACTCCTGCATCCAGCGGCCTTCACATCTGAAGGGCATTTCACATTTTGCACCTCCCAGGCAGACCTGTTGTTGCACCACTCCCATCCCAGACACGCTTTACCTCCAGGTCTGCTCACCTCTGTTCACGGACCATCATTCACTCAGCCCCAAAACCTAGGAGTTGTCTGTGATTTCTCTCTTTCCCTCACCTGGCACGTGGCAGGCCCTTCAGACATACCTGTGGAATGAACAAACAGATATAGGATGCAGAATTTCAGGGTACTAACTCACCACAGAAAACACAAAAGCGTCTATGAAAGCAGGAATAATGTCATCGTGTAATTTCCAGGTAGGCAGACCTACGTGGAGAGAGGACAATGCCAATTTACATTTTCCTGTCCGTCTCTTATCTCGGTATGATAGGATCCCTTTTGAGTCCCACAGCCTCCATCAGGCCAGGTAGGGAATAAGGGATCTGGTTTTAGGTTTCTAAGGGATAAGCACATCCCTTCCTTATTCTCTGAAATTGTATGCTGGCTATAGTTTCTTGGAGTGGAACTAGACTGCCACCAGGTCTACCAGTATGCTTACAGGCCACCTCACGATGTATTTCATGTCTTCGTGTAGCTCATTTGTGCCCTCACGTGTGGGATCTTTCTACTGTCACTTGCTGAGGGTAATTTTTTCCCTGTTCTGAGAGACCTATGTGGCCCCTTTGACTGCTAGTGTTTACCAACCAAACTAGCCAGTCAAGGTATCTTCTAAATTATCTTGGCTGGTTCAATTTAAATAGAACCCATTAATACATAAAACTCGTAATACACATTTTGATAAGACATAGACAATTCAAAAAATAAACATCAGGGGCGCCTGGGTGGCTCAGTTGGTTAAGTGCCTGCCTTCGGCTCAGGTCATGATCCTGGAGTCCCGGGATCAAGCCCCGCATCGGGCTCCCTTCTTAGCGGGGAGTCTGCTTCTCCCTCTGCCTCTCACCCAACTTGTGCTCTCTCTCTCAAATAAATAAATAAAATCTTTAAAAATAATTAAATTAATTAATTAATTAATTTAATTAAATAAACATCAAGCTACTCCTACCACCCAGGGATAACTTCTATTAACACTTGGATGTATTTCTTGAAATAGAGTTTATTTTTTAGAGCAGTTTTAGGTTCACAACAAAATGAACTAGAAGATACAGAGATTTCCCATAAACTCCCTGCCCCCTCTACATCCAGCCCCATCCCCCATTATCAACATCCTCCCCCAGAGGGGGGCGATTCTTACAACCAGTGAACCTACACGAAACATCACTGTCAGCCACAGTTCATAGTTTACATTAAGGTTTACTCTCGGTGTTGTACAAGACTGTGGTTTTGACAAATGTATAAGGTCATGTATCTACCATGATAGTATACAGAATAGTCTGATATATAAAAATAGCCCTGAAAATCCTCTCTGTTCCTCCTATTCATCTCTCTCTCCTTCCTAACCTCCAGCAACCACTGATCTTTTCATCTTCATGTACATTTTAGTCTCTTCTCTACGTATATGTGTGTATTAATATCGCTACAAAAGAGAGCACATACTATCATGTACTTTATTTTCTTTCTTCTTCTTTTTTTTTTAAGATTTTATTCATTTGACAAAGACAGACACAGCGAGAGAGGGAACACAAGCAGGGGGAGTGGGAGAGGAAGAAGCAGGCCTCCTGCTGAGCAGGGAGCCCAATGTGGGGCTTGATCCCAGGACCCTGGGATCATGACCTGAGCTGAAGGCAGATGCTTAAGGACTGAGTCACCCAGGCGCCCCTGTACTTTATTTTCTGTTTTGCTTTCTTTCTAAACTTTGAAAGCTTTATATGATGGAAATTCTTAAACATATATAAAAACAGGAGAGAAAACTGTAATGAATCTCCATCTGCCCAACACCTGGCTTCAATAATTATCAACAGTTTGTTAATTGTATTTCATCTCTCTCCCTCTACTGGCTTTTCTTTTTTCCTGAAATATCTTGAAACAAATCCAAAGAATTGTGTCATTTCACCCATAATGCTGAACTGCATTTTTCATTTTACATGACATCATAAATATTTTTCCATGTCATTCCCTATGGTTTAAAGCATTATTTTTAACAACTCCCAAATATTGTCATTGTATGTGATGCAAAGCTTTGAGTGCATCTCTGGTTATTTCCTTAGAATATATATCTATAAATAAGTAATAGGATCAAAGGATACGAGTCTTAAAGGCACAAAAAACTTGGTTGTATCAACTTATATTCCAATCAGTGGGATTTGTGAAAGGGCCTGTTTCCTTGAACCCTCAAGGTATTACCAATTGTATGGGTCAAGATGCCACTGCAGATAACATAATCTATCTAGCTGGAAGCCAAGATTTATTACTAGTTATTATAAAATCATTAGAAGATTTGGAAGAGTTGACTGAACTCCCAGGAATGAATCCAGAACCACAGTGTGGAACTGGCTCACCAAGGCAGCCATGTCGGCCACTTTTGGGAAGCTGGGAATAAGAAAGTTGTCATCACGGATGCAAGCTCTAGGATTGTAGTGCCTTTCTCATGATTTACACTATTAAAATGGATGCCTCTCTAGCCCCCCAAAACTGGAATTGGACCCTGGGTCTTCTACTACAAATGCCATGGAAGCCCAAATGCCTCTATGATCTTACTTGCTAGCAGAAGCAGAATTATGGTTGGTGTCTTAAATACTCATTCTTATTGTTCATATTTCATATGGACACACTGCTAGATTGAAGGTAGGTCATCTGAAAAATTTCAGCTGTAAAAGAGTCCGGGAAATGGGGTACTTTTGCTTTCCAGTTTTTAGCAGACAGCAAGCCATGACACAAAGTGGCTGAATGGAGCTGAAGGAGGCAATCTGTAATATCTGCTACAGTCCACCCATTTGGCAACACCGCATCTGTATATAGTTTTCTGCCAATAAATCTTCCAAGGGGGCACCTGGGTGGTGCAGTCAGTTAAGATTCTGACTCTTGGTTTCGGCCCAGGTCATGATCTCAGGGTCATGAGATTGAGCCCCATGTCAGGCTCTACTCTCAGCATGGAGTTTGCTTGAGAGTCTCTCTCCCTCTCCCTCTGCACGCCCCCCCCCATGCTCTCTCTCTCTCAAATAAATAAATAAATCTTACAAAAAAAAATCTTCCAGGGATGCCTGGGTGGATTAGTCGGTTGAGCATCTGCCTGTGGCTCAGGTTATGATCCCAGGGTTCTGGGATTGAGCCCTACATTGGGCTCCCTGCTCAGCAGGGAGCCTGCTTCTCTCTCTCCCTCTCCCTCTGCTGCTCTCTGGCTCTCTCTCTCAAATCAATCAATCAATCAATCAATCAATCAAATCTTAAAAAAAATCTTCCAAATGAAAATAATATCCAGAACCAACATACTTTCCTCATGGACTCCTATCTCATACAAACAAAAATGAGCTTTTCCCCAAAAAGAAACCCAAACATCACTGTATCCATCTCTAAGTGATGTTCATTTGTCTTCTCGTATAACCACATATTAATACTCTGTAATCTAAGTGCTAAACAATAAACTCTGTATTAAATATTTGAACTTGCTCTATGTAATGTAGTAAGTGAAAGAAAGAGAGGAGGAAAAACGAAATAGTATTATGTATAAAACTTGTGATCATGGATCTCATTTCTTCAGCCATGAGATATCCAATACCAGCCAATATTCAAAGATGTTTTACAACTGGTTTATTTGATTCCAAATCCAAACATGGCTGTGTGGTCTCATGAGTTTCTTTTATTCGACACAGTCCCCACCCTTCTTTTATGTGCGTTGATTTGTTGGAAACCAGGTTATTTTTTTAAGTATGGAATGTTTCACATTATGTATTTGGTTGATTGCTTTTTCTTGATATCATCTAACTTATTCTACTATACCCTGTATTTCCTAAAAGCTGGTAGCTATTCCAAAGACCTGATTAGACTGAATTTTGTTTGTTGACGACAGGAACTCATGAACACCCTTGTGTACTTTCTATTGCATCACGTTGTCTGTTATTCTTCTTTCAGAGAATCTAAGATTGATCAGTGGGTTCAGGTGGTGTGGCCCTGGTCCCTCCACCATAAAGATTCTAAACATTTCTCCTAATTATATGAATGTTCCTTGAGATCATGAACTGGACCTGTTATTTCATTAGGGATCAAAATTGATGATTAGTCCAATTCTACCAAACTCATGAATCACTGTAAATCTATACCCCTGGCCATCTCTTTTTTTTTTTAGGCAGAATGAAAGACCAAGTATATATATAAAATCCTATATATAATAGCAGACATCACTGTGAATTATTCCTCAATTAAGACTACCAGATTTTAGCAAGTAACAATATATGACATCCAGTTAAATTTGAATTTCAGAAATTTTTTAAAAATTTAAGTGTGTTTATTTTATTTTTGTTTAAAGATTTTATTTATCTATTTGAGAGACAGCAAGAATGGGAGCCCGATGTGGGGCTCTATCCCAGGACCCAGTGATTATGACCTGAGCCTAAGGTAGGCACTTAACTGAGCCACCCAGGTGCCCCCAATTTAAGTGTGTTTAAAATACCAAAAAATAGGGGCACCTAGCTGGCTCAGTTGATAGAGTATGGGACTCCTCATCTTGGGGTCATAAGTTCGAGCCCCATGTTGGGCACAGAGTTACTTAAAGAAATAAATAAAATATTAAACAAATAAATGGATGCATATGAAAAAATTTTAAGAGTTTATTTGAGCAAAAATCTATTCATAGTGGGCAGCATCCAATCTAGCAGATAAAAAGGAGCTCTAAGGTGCTCTATAGTGAAAGACTTTTAGAGGCAGAAGGGAGCAGGAACAAGGAAGTTATATTAGGCAAACAAGTGGGTTGGTTATTGCAAGGTTACTTTCCTTCAGGGGATGGCAGGGGTCTATCAGGCAGATAACCTAACTAGCACTGATCAGGAGATTCCTAATTGACTGGTTTATAAAGATTCCATTTCTGGGAGAGCTGAAACTGTAATTAAATTAAATCTTGGTTTGATGATGAGGGGCTTAGCACAAGTGACTCTATTTTGCCCCTCTTGTCTGGTTTTTAACAGAAATTTGCAGGGTCAAGTTCAGGGTCAGGGTCAGGTTAGGGTTAGTTGGGGCAGTAAAAATCTGGAAGAGGACAGTTAGAGGAACAGAGAGAAGTCATTACCCAGGGACGACAAAGAGTAGCCAACGAAGAAGTCTACTCAAATCTTTGTGTCTGGTGTAGGACTAAAGTTGCTGTAGGTCAACATGGCCAGAAGTGGGAAATAAAAACTGAATGTGAACCAGGAGAGAATGGGGACACGCTGGAACACAGGAAGACATATTGGAACCTACATGTGTTTTTCAGAAGTCTCCACCCTTGATGCCATGAATGACCTGCAAGAAGAAGCTGGTGTCCTTTGCCATGCACCCGGCCCGGGACACAGAGGAACAGAAGAAGAAACTGCAGAGGAGCCAGCAAATGAGGGACAAAATAAGCGCATTGCAGCAGCACCTGGAGTCCCCCCATACTGATCTTCAGGCCCTAATGGCTGCTTGTTTGCTCTCACCTTCCAAATCTCAGCCATGCTTTTCTTGTGACCAACCTTAAACTATGAGTTCAGGGAAGGGAATTCCAGGTAACATAGTTCCACTTTAGCCAGGTTGGCACCCTACAAAACCACCAGAGTTCACCTTACCTCTATCAACCATATTTATCTTCCAAATAAAGACAAAAGCAAAATCATGCTTCTGGCTAACATGTTACCAGTATCTCTCATACAATAAAAAGCATGCTAACCGTCTCTCAAACACAGGATATAAAGAAGCACCTTTTTTGCAAAGGATTACTTCCTATAGCTGAATCACACTCCACTTTTGATACCCTGTAATTTAAATACTGAGTTATTGAGTTGTGGTAGTTTTTCATTTAGTTTTATCAGTAGGACACAGAACTAAGATGCATCCCATGGAAATGACTGCATTCCACACATAGTCCTCCTTCCTCCCATTTTGTACTAGTGACCCAATTTCCCTTTGATAGTCAAGATCATTCGCCCTAGTCAGTACAAAAACTCCTGTTTTGCCTGAGGAGTCCATAATGGTCAGGCAGCAGTCTCAATTTCCTGTTTAATCAAAACATTGCTATAACCTCTGGTGGAAGCCTTCTTCCCTTGGGAACTAATACTTCTAGACCAGCAATGTTAAGGGAATGGGAAGCAAAACATTTGTTAGGGATCACTAGGGGTGGAAATGGAAGGGGCTCCACAAATCCTGCTATATATTAGCCACTGATTTGGTGCATATACTGCATAATGGAGAACATTATTCCAGCCCAACAAGATGTTACCATTTAGCTGAGAATGTAAGTGAGCCTTCACAGGCCATCCCACCATTCAATGAGGCCAGATGATGACAAACATGGAACCAGAGAGTTCCACATGCATTGGTCCACTGCGTCACTTCATTTGCTAGGAAGTTCCTTTGTCAGAAGAATGCATTATAGAACACTATGACAGTGAAAAAGTCTGTTAAGTCCATGGATGTTGGTTTTGGCAGAAGCATTGTAGACAGGACAAGCAAGTCTATATACAGTTAGGTGTCTACTCCAGTGAGAGCAACATGCTATCCCTTCCAATATGGAACTGACCCAGTGAAAACAATCTAACATCTTATGACTGGTTGATCTCTTGGGGAAATGGAGCCACACTGGAAGCTCACTGTTGATATTTGCCATTGGCAGATGGGGCTATAAAATCCATGTTTTTATGACCATGCATAACCTTCATTTCTGCCACTTTGGCCATTTTTTTCCCATAAGCTCCTGAGCAGGGACAGGGGTCATGGGAGAAAGAGGCTGACTGATGTTGGCAGAACAGATCATCTTGCCCATATGATGACTGAGATTCTTCTCTGATGAGGTTGTTCTTTGATGACCATTCACATAAAATATCTTCATATCCTGTGCCCATTCGGAAAGCTCCGCCCATATACCTATTCCCCAGACCTCCTTGGCACTGATTTCCTAATCATGCTCCTTTCAAGTTTCTGACTATCCATCAAAACAATTAGCCAGACAAATACCCATGAATCATGGTAGATCTGTCCCCCTGGCCATCTCTTTTTCTAGGCAGGACAAATGACCAGGTGCACTGCTTAGAGTTCTGCCTACTAAGAGGATGTCTCTTCTTCATGGCCATGCGTGGCATATCAGTTATCTATTGTGATGTAATTAACCACTCCAAAACTCAGTGGCTTAAAATGACAACAATAATTTATTTTGCTTGTCGATGTGTTATTTGGGCCTTCAGCATGGCTGGCTCATCTGTATTCCATGTTTGAATAGTTGGTTTTTGAAACTTAGCTGGGTTAGTCTGGAGGATGGACTTTCAATTTGTTCAATCACACAGTTGGCCAGTTGGTGCTGGTTGTTGGCTAAGGTGTAGCCAGGACTGTAGGCTAGGCCTCTGTTCCTCTCCAGGTAGGCACCTCCACAGATTGCCTGGTCTTGCTCATGGTGGTTAGGTCCCAAGAGAGAGTGTTCCAAGAGCCTTGGGAGTCACATAACATCACTTCTGCCTTAATTCTATTGGTAAAGACACAGGTTCAAGGGGAGGGTACATAGACTCCACTTCTTAAAGGAGGGTGTCAAGGTTCTAGAAGAGTACCTGGAATAAGACATATTATTGTGGCCTTCCTCAGAAATATAATCTGCCATAATGCAGACTGAAAGAAAGGAGCAATGAAGTGAGGAGACGACCATGGGCACCTGGGTCCCTTGCTCATGAAATTCACCTGTGTCTTCTGAATTTACCTGAGCCTGATCTCATCCATACCACTTCTATCTGAAAATGAAGTGCTGCTGTGCATGTCTAACTTTATGATTGGATGAGTGAGACAACACTTGGTAACTTGGTGCCCCACAGTCAAATGTTTAGTTGCCACTAGTGCCCAGAGCAAGGCTTTCTCAAAAGAATAGTTATCTGTAGATGAAAGACCTTGACATGAGACAGGAATCCATCAAAATCATAGAGGAGAACATAGGCTGCAACCTCTCTGACATCGGCCACAGCAACTTCTTTCATGACACATCTCCAAAGGCAAGAGAAACAAAAGAAAAAATGAACTTGTGGGACTTCATCAAGATAAAAAGTTTCTGCACAGCAAAGGAAACAGTCATCAAAACAAAGAGGCAAACCACAGAATGGGAGAAGATATTTGCAAATGACACCACAGATAAAAGGCTGGTATCCAAGATCTATAAAGAATTTCTCAAACTCAATACACGAGAAACAAATAATCAAATCAAAAAATGGGCAGAAGATATGAACAGATACTTCTCCAATGAAGACATACAAATGGCTAACAGACACATGAAAAAATGTTCAAAATCATTAGCCATTAGGGAAATTCAAATCAAAACCACGCTGAGATAAGACCTTATGCCAGTTAGAATGGCAAAAATGGACAAGGCAAGATACAACAAATGTTGAAGAGGATGTGGAGAAAGGGGAACCCTCTTACACTGTTGGTGGGAATGCAAGTTGGTACAGCCACTTGGGAAAACAGTGTGGAGGTACCTCAAAAAGTTAGAAATAGAGCTACCCTATGACCCAGCAATGGCACTACTGGGTATTTACCCCAAAGATACAGAGGTAGGGAAGAGAAGGGCCATATGCACCCCAATGTTCATAGCAGCATTGTCCGCAATAGCTAAATTGTGGAAGGAGCCGAGATGCCCTTCACCAGACGAATGGATAAAGAAAATGTGGTCCATATATACGATGGAATATTACTCAGCCATCAGAAAGAACGATTACCCAACATTTGCAGCAACATGGATGGGACTAGACGAGATTATGCTAAGTGAAATAAGTCAAGCAGAGAAAGACAATTATCATATGGTTTCACTAATTTATGGAACATAAGAAATAGCAGGGAGATCGGCAGGAGAAGGAAGGGAAGAATGAAGAGGGGTAAACAGAAGGGGGAATGAACCACGAGAGACTATGGACTCTGGGAAACAAACTGAAGGCTTCAGAAGGGAGGGGGGTGGGGGATTGGGATAGGCCGGTGATGGTATTAAGGAGGGCACGTTGGGGCGCCTGGGTGGCACAGCGGTTAAGCGTCTGCCTTCGGCTCAGGGCGTGATCCCGGCGTTATGGGATCGAGCCCCACATCAGGCCCCTCTGCTATGAGCCTGCTTCTTCCTCTCCTACTCCCCCTGCTTGTGTTCCCTCTCTCGCTGGCTGTCTCTATCTCTGTCAAATAAATAAATAAAATCTTTAAAAAAAAAAAAAAAAAAGGAGGGCACGTATTGCATGGAGCACTGGGTGTTATATGCAAACAATGAATCATGGAACACTATATCAAAAACTAATGATATACTGTATGGTGACTAACATAACATCATAAAAAATTGAAAAAAAAAAAAAAGAATCGTTATCTGTAGAGGATGACATAGCTTTGTCCCTAAATCCTAAGTGTCTGAGCCATGAGTCATGCATGGGAGCTTGCCAAAGTCTTCATATAGCATCCCTATGTTCCACAGATACTTCAAGCATCATTGGATCTTCTGGGTCATGCTGCCCAAATGGTGGAACAGCATCACAGCCTGGGCTTACTGTAGAGCTTTCACTTGTTCTGAGCCCTCCTGAAACCTGGGAGCCTTTTGGGTCACTCAGTAAATATGTTAGAACAGCATGGCCAAATGAGATATATGTTGCCTACCAAATCCAGAGAGGCTCACTCAGCATTGTGCTTCTTTCTTAGTGGTAACAGGGGACAGATACAGAAGTTTGGCCTTCATGTTGGAAGGGATGTCTTGAGATACCCCAGACCACTGGACCCTTAGAATTTCACCAAGGTGGCAGATCCCTGAAATTTTGTGGGATTTGTTTCCTATGCTCTTGCAGACAAGTGTCTTACCAAGATACCTAAGTAGTTGCTACTTCTGTGCACCAGCTCCAAGCACCATGATATCAATATATGAATCAGCTTAATGTCCTACAGAAAGGTGATCAAGAGGGGGAGGTTAAGATGGCGGAGGAGTAGGGGACACCTTTTTCAGCCGGTCCCCTGAGTTGAGCTGG
>NC_048220.1:87774176-87806612 GCF_002007445.2 Ailuropoda melanoleuca | reverse complement strand
ATCCCATAATGCCGGGATCACGCCCTGAGCAAAAAGGCAGACGCTTAACCGCTGTGCCACCCAGGCGCCCCGGGAAATACATTTCTTAATTCAAAGAAAAGTTTTTCAAAATTTTCTTTGGGCAGGTGGACTGAAAAGATAGGAGGATGGTAGGGAAGAGGCAGTAAGTTCTGACAGATCAATTATCTTTATCCCATCTTATGCATTTATACAAAATTATTTTTCTAATGGGTTAACATAGAAGAGAAGTGCTGAGTTAAATGGTCCCACTCCCTTTGTAGAAAGCATAGTCTGTTGGGTAATGATCTGACGGCAGCCCAATAGCAGAGGTAAATGCACGGCTTAGGAGGCAAGCAAAGGTCTGTCTCTCCCTTTCACTAGCTATGGTTTTGGGGAAGTTACTTAACTTGTTTAATCCCATTGTCACAAACCTGCAAAATGGTGATTGTTATGGGTTGAACTGTGTCCTCCCAAAATTCATATGTCAAAGTCTTAGCCCCTATACTTCAGAATGTGACCTTGTTTGGGAACAGTGTTGCTGCAATAAAATTAGTTAAGTTAAAATGAGGTCATACTGGAGTATGGTGGGTCCCTAATCTAACAAAACTGAAGTCCTTTTTAAAAAGGGATATTTGGGGGCGCCTGGGTGGCTCAGCCGATTAAGTGTCCAACTCTCGGTTTCGGCTCAGGTCATGATCTCAGGGGTCATGGGATGGAGCCCTGCATCCATGCTCAGCAGGGAGTCTGCTTAAAGATTTTCTCCCTCTGCCCCTCCCCCTGCTCATTCTATCTAAAATAAATACATAAATCTTAAAAAGGGGGGTATTTGGACACATACACGTACACAGGGAGAATGACACATGAAGATGGAGGCAGGGATCAAGATAATGTTTCTAAAAGCCAAGGTACCATCACCTCAATCTTAGACTTCCTGCCTCCAGAACCATGAAACAGTACATTTCTATTCTTAAGCCCCCCAGTCTGAGGCACTTCATTACAGCAACCCTTGCAAACTAACACAGAGATTAAAATAGTTCCAGCAACACAGAGTTGTAATGAGGATTAAATGAGATTATGCACAGGAAGTACTTAATATAGTGACTGGCCCATAAAAAGTACTTAAAAACTGGTTGCTATTATTACTGTTTAGAGTAGCTTAATAGACTCAACCAACAACAAATACATCTACTGGAACAAAACATATCCTGAAGTTGCCTCTTCAATTTTCACTCAATGACCTAGAGGATCCCGAACTTTCTAGCCATGTGCCTTGGCTAGGACTGACCCCTTCCTCAATTCCAGGATGGGTTCTGAGTGGCCTAAACCCTTCACTGTAATTCTCTTTCCATTTCCACTCCCACAGGGGCTAGATGACATGAACAGGTAACCTAGGCCTGAGCCAATCATCACATAGCATTTCTCAGATCATGGATGGGGGTGAGGGGGAACCTGTGACCTAAGAATTAAATTAGAGAAAATCCCTAGACTTTTCTTTGACAGTTTGATGAAGGATGTCTCTACCCTCTCAACACCCAGCCCCAGATATTAACAGAAAGTTTGTCTGTGTTGGTCTTATGAGGGAATTCAAACCATGAACAGAGCTGATGAGGGTGGAGCACAGAGAATTTAAGTTATAGTGACCTTGATGACACGTTATACCACTGTTTATCAAATCCTACCTGAATGCTGCTTTGTATCTTTTTTCCCCGGCTAGTTTGAGTTTGAGTTAGGTTCTCTTGTGAATATGGCACATTTAGTGGGCAAGACTTGGTAGAAGAGAAGCAGGAAGTAGCTTTATTCTTTCTCACCACTTACTCTTTAAACCTACTTGGTCAATTCTCCATTCTCCATCTGTGTGGTATATCGAGCAGACCACTTAGATTTTCCATCACTTTTGGGTATTAGAATAGTCTCATTTCAGGTGCCCAAAATCTGGGTGAATTTAAGATCTTCAATTTCTGGTGTAGATGAAATCTTCTGAGGTCCATGTAGGCTTGAAACCTGTGGGAGTGAAGGAAAAGTGTGTTTTTGTTTTTTTTTTTTCTATTTCTTCTCTATGTTCACTCCTACTTCTCTATGCTTCCTGCTGTTTCTTGGTACCCCCAGTCAGGGTGGAAAGGAGGGACAGGAGGAAGCAAAGCAGGGTCTAACTTGATGGTGGTGGTTTAATCTAGCATCACTGACCTCCTGTAGCAAATGCCCAAATGCTGGCCTTGGGTCTCGCAGGATGCTTTCATGTCTTCTTCACAAACAGCCCCCAATAAGGCACAATTGCTGGGTTGGGCATTGTACCCTCTGGTTGACCATTCAGAGGTCACTCCCCTCAGCATCTCTTCATCTCTCTATGAACTGACATGGAGAAATGTCTAGGATGAAAAAAAGCAAAGTGTAAAGAGTGCCCATAGTATGCTACCTTTTGTATAATAAAGAAGGGGAAGCTAAGAAACTATGCATATATCTGCTCAACAATGCTCTGTGAGCCATGTGGAGCTTAGGCAAAAGGAATATATATACCATTGGCTCTAATGGAAGCAAATTCATAAATATTCTCAAAATCTACTTCTTTGTTTATGTTGTTTTCAGTTGAGCAAATTGCCATGTTTGATCACTTATTTTGTTTTATTATAATTTTTTTAAGTAGGCTCCATACCTAATGTGGGGCTTAGATTCACAACCCCAAGATCAAGAGATGCATGCTCTATGGACTGAACCAGCCAGGTGCTCCTTGATCATTTCTTTTGACCAAGTGGCAATCTTAAATAATTTTTAATTAACTTAAGCTGAAGTAAAACTATAGTAAAGTCTGCTTTGGTATAAATAAAATATATTTTTTAAAGATTTTATTTATTTATTTGACAGAGAGAGACAGCCAGCGAGAGAGGGAACACAAGCTGGGGGAGTGGGAGAGGAAGAAGCAGGCTCATAGCAGAAGAGCCTGATGTGGGACTCGATCCCATAACGCCGGGATCACGCCCTGAGCCGAAGGCAGACGCCTAATGACTGCGCCACCCAGGCACCCCTGGTATAAATAAAATATTTAAATTAAAAATAATGTTGTGAGGAGCAACAGTGATGAAAGATGGCAGCCACCACCGGCTGGGACAATTTATGAAAACCAAATATGCAGCCTTAAGTATCTTAAATACCCAGAAGCACCCCACTTTGTAATATTCCTGACAAAAATGAATATGAATGGAGTTAATAGTTCCAATGGAGTGGTGGAACCGAGAGCCATGTCACTGCTGGCAAATGGCAGAATTCATATAGCATCAAAGTTGTCCTGCAAGAGCTTTGGTGCCTAATGATGTCTAAAGAAAACATGAAACTCCCTCAGCCACCTGAAGGACAGTGTTACAGCAATTAATTGAAAAGAAACCACAGTTCCCCCATTTGATTTAAGCAGTCTTCATTTTCCACAGTAGAACATTTACTAGATACGTCTTGTAGATCTCAAAGTACTGGAAAGGGAGCTCCCATTCAAAGGCAATTTATCTTAAGATATCGTAAACAATACTAATTTTTTGTTCATTTGAAATATATGTTGTGCTATAAAAATAAATAATGTACTAATCTACCTACTTTTTAATTTTTCAATATTTTTTCATCTGTCTTAATGTTCTTGGGGAATACCAGTCATTGAAAACTATCTAAAAACATGTACATGAAGGCCCACATTTTTCCTTTTGCCTCATGTTCCAATATGGCTCAGCTCTATGGTCATATTTATTCAAAAATTTGGTATCTTGGGGCACCTGCGTGGCTCAGTGGGTTAAGCGACTGCTTTTGGCTCAGGTCATGATCCCTGGATCCTGAGATCGAGTCCTGCATCGGGATCCCCCTGCTCAATGGGGAGTCTGCTTCTCCCTCTGTCTCTCCCCCTGGCTTGTGTTCTCTCTCTCTCGTTCTCTCTCTCAAATAAAAATAAATTTTTAAAAAAGTGATTAAAAATTTTGAAATCTTGTCATCACAGATTTTTTGCATTAATTTTTATTTTTAAAAATAATGCATTAAAATATTATTTATTTATTTTTAAAGATTTTATTTATTATTTTAGAGGGAGAGAGAGTGTGTGACTGGGGGACGGGCAGAGGGAGAGGGAGAGAGAGAATCCCAAGCAGACTCTGCACTGAATGGGGAGCCCAATGCAGAGCCTGATCCCACAATCCTGAGATCATGACCTGAGCTGAAACCAAGAGTCGACACTCAACTGACTGAGCCACCCAGGCACCCCTAAAATCTTATTTATTTTGACTACAGATTCCTCCCCTCTTAATTCTGTGCCAAAGGTGATTTCCTCACCATAATGTGGTCTCTGCATCTCAACTGTGCAAAAAGAAACACAAAAAGGATAAAGCAAAACTAATGAGATTGGTTAGGTACAGGCAGTGGATGGGGATAGGACAGAAAGGATAAGGACCTCTCTGAGCCATCCTTTTTATATATTTCTGACTTTTAGAGCCATGCAAGTGTTTCACATACTAAAAATATGAACAAAATATAATCAACAAAGATGAGATAGAGCCCAAAATGGAATATACACAAAAACCTAACTGTATTGAACAATATAACCATACTGGGGGTGGCAGCAGAAAAGAACCAAGCTAAGTAACTTTGGAAAGGAATATTTTGACTCTATACACACTAATATGCTCTAAAGCCAAAGGGGAAAAATTGAGCACAAATACTTTACTTAGTAGTTTGTTTTTATCACAGATATGGATTAGTACTCTGAAACTACATTATGTATATTGAAGCCAATAAGTAAATATATTGTAGATAGTGAGAGCCAGGTTTCTCACTGTCAGAGAAAGCAGTTAAAATAAAGAAAGTGAAAGGCTGAATGAAACCTATGGTGTAGGTTTGGAATTGGAGATATAAACTAATAGTGTGTGTGTGTGTGTGTGTGTGTGTGTGTGTACATATACATACAACACATGCAACATATATATACACGCCCACACACTTACAGATAGATGACTTCCTACTACCAATAAGCACATCTAGCACCTGTCCCTTGATTTCTAAATACCACTACCCAGTGAAAGGATCTTTTTGCTTACTGTAACTTCGGACACAAGAATGACTTGCAGGTCATTCAAATGCCACCTCCTCTGAAAGGACTTCTCCTGAGTTGGACATGAGCTGTTTTTGAAACCCAAGGCATGCCATCTAGTTTGTACACTCTTGAAACATGTAAGTTTATTGAAATACCTCAATAAAGATCTAAGGAAAAAAGAACTGACAGTAGCAGCCGCTGGCACGGAGGAAGGAGCCACTGGTACTCCCACCAAACACTGACTGTGGAAATGGAAATGGCTACAAACACTTAGAAAAGCAGTTTGGCCTTTTCTTATATAGTTAAACACATTATTACCACTTAATCCAGCAATCCCACTCCTGAACAGTTACCAATTTTTTAAAAAGATTCTATTTATTTGTCTGAGAGAGAGAGGGAAAGAGAGACAGAGAGTGACCGCACACAAGTAGAGGGAGCGGCAGGCAGAGGGAGAAGCAGGCTCCCCACTGAGCAAGGAGCCCAATGTGGGACTCCATCCCAGGACCCTGGAATCATGACCTGAGCTGAAGGCAGACACTTAACTGACTGAGCCACTCAGGTGTCCCCAGTTACCTAATTTTTAATTAACATTTATATTGACATAGATATCAGTGTAAGAAAGTGCATAGTAGCTTTATTTGTAAATGCTAAAAACTGGAAACAACTCATAAATCCTTCATCTGATAAAGAGATAAACTGCAGTATATTCAGTATAGAATATTGTTTAGCAGTAAAATAATAAACAACTGATGCATGGATGAACCCCAAATTCATTATGCTAAGTGAAAGAAACCAGACTCAAATACCAATGTACTATATGATTTCATTTATATGGCAATTTAGAAAAGGCAAAACTATAGGGAGAGAAAATAGATTAGTGACTGCCGGGAGCTAGAGGTGGTAGGGTGAGGTTAACTACAAAAAGACCGGGGGATTTTGGGGTGATGAAATTGTTCTCTATATTGATTGGAGTAGTAGTTGTACACCTTCGTGTATTTGTCAAAACTTGTAGAACCGTGCCTTAGAAAAGGTGAATTTCACTGTAAATCATTCATCTCTTAAAAAAAAAACCCAATAAAACAAAGCTACGGTATTGATCTGTAGGTTTAATTTTCAAGAATACATGTATGTTTAAAGATGTTTATCATTTGGGGCGCCCGGGTGGCCTAGTCGCTTAACTTCAGCTCAGGTCATGATCTCAGGTTCATGGGACAGAGCCCTGTGTTGGGCTCTGCACACATTCAGCAGGGAGTCTGCTTGAAATTCTCTCTCTCCCTCTGCCCCCCACCACTCACACGCACACATACTCTCTCTAAAATAAATAAATAAATCTTTAAAAAATAGCATGTTTATCATTCTATAGTCCACAGCACTGAAAAACTAAAAATAACCCAAATATCCAACAATGGAGAAGTGGTTAAATAGATGGGGTAAAAGACAAGTGCAAATTAAATCTACAACCACATTACCTATATATAAGATTGGCGAAAACCCAAAAGTTCCACAATATACTCTGTTTCTAAATATAATCACATTGAGGCTTAGGGCTTCAACATGAATTGGGGGGGGGGGCACAGACATTCCAGTCCATAATATTTACAAAAGCATTATTTCTTATAGTAAAATTATGGAGGTAGTTTTGGTGTCCATCAGTGGAGGAATGGACAGGTAAATTATAACATATCCATATTATATACCAGTGTAGGGAAGTGTCCAAATTTCATATATATATATATATAATTTTTTTTAAGTAGGTTCCACACCCAGCATGGAGCCCAACTTGGGGCTTGAACTCACAACCCTGAGATTAAGACCCGAGCTGAGATCAAGGGTGGGACGCTTAAAGGATACAGCTCTAAATACAAAAAAGTTTTTTTTTTTTTTTTTTTTTTTTTTTTTTTTTTGATTTTATTTATTTATTCGACAGAGATAGAGACAGCCAGCGAGAGAGGGAACACAAGCAGGGGGAGTGGGAGAGGAAGAAGCAGGCTCATAGCCAAAGAGCCTGATGTGGGGCTCGATCCCATAACGCCGAGATCACGCCCTGAGCCGAAGGCAGACGCTTAACCGCTGTGCCACCCAGGCGCCCCCCAAAATATATTCTTGAATAAAGCAAGCAAATTGAAAAAAGCAACTTGAACAATAAATGAATCATCCACATTAAGAAAAATACAAAAGACCCTCCAACTATATCATCTCTCTCTGTATAGATAGGTAGGTAGACAGTCTGGAAGGAAAAAAAATCACACACAACTATTAACGGTGACTAATCCTCGGGAATAGGAACGGGAATATGGAAAGAGGGGCACTTTTACTTTTCCACTTTGTATAGGCCTAATTAATTTTAATCTATTTTAAGAAGTGAGCATTCATTACATTTGAAAATCTGAAAAAATGCGGTAAGTAGGTTTTTTTTTTTAACTGCTTGATTCCGCAAGATAATATCTAGACTAGGTGACTAAGATATTTAAAAAACAAATGTATTTGTTATATAACATGAGATAAGGTTGCCACATGGCTCAGGCTCTGTGCAGAGCTGCATTTGAATAATCATGGTCCAGAATCCAGAAAGAAAGTACAAAGTAGTTCCAACTCATGCTGGCATGGGATCAAAGAAGACTAACCTCTCATCCTCCACTCTCCTATACAGCTCCTCTTGACGCTTTCTCACGCCCAAATATTTTTTTTTTAAAGATTTTATTTGTAAATAATCTCAAATCCTCTGCTTAGTCGTCCCTCCCTTTCTCGGCCTTTCTCAGCTCTTTACATATGTATCCACCTAAGTCTCAGCATTTTCTCTAGCAATTGGCCATACTCTGCATCTCAAAAGATCCAAGAACCAGACTGGTGAAGGCTCTTCTTCAGTTGGGGATGGGGCACAACTTGTTCCCTTTCACATATTAGTTTCACTGATTTCTCCAAATTTAGAATTATGATTCTGTTAATTAATAGTTGATTCACCTGTATTATAGTTTATCTTCCCAACTAGATTGTATTTGGAGAAAAGGAGGCACCACTCTATTTTTATTCCTTCCACTATTTCTTAAATTATTTAATCTGTTGATGTAAACAAGATAAATAGGGGAATCCTTAAAATGCACCAGTGCCCAGGGGCTCCAGGGGTGGGGGATCCTCGGTCAAGATGTAGCTTGTTGAGAATAATTTCCAGACTCACTCCCAAAGAGTCTAATTGAGGTCTCTGCATTTCTTATGTCATATGATTTCTTCAAGGGTCAGAACAGTCTTAGCAATATTAAAGATTAAGAACTGGATTAAGAACTGCACTACACATATTCCTCCAAAGTCTTTTAGAGGGATGTTAGCACTGGACTTTGAGCTAGAGCATCCTGTCTTACCACACCCATTTGGGCACTTGGTCCGTTTCCTTGTCTCCAGAGTGGGTATAGTCACATATGCCTCACAGGATCTTACATGGGTACATATTGTGGGTATGTAGCCCTTTTAAAATCTTGTGTCTGGAGAAATCAACCAGGCTTGGTTCCTGCCCTGCTCATATGGAAGAGGCTCACTCAGTCCCCTTTGGGCCCCCAAATGACATAAAGATGAGGGATTTCAACTTCAGAGAGGTTTCCTCAGATAGGAAAGAGCTATAAAAGCAGTTGAATAAGGCCGGACAGCAGCTACATCTTTTCTTCCCAACAAAGAATAATCAGTAATCCACTGTTTCTGGCACCTGAAGCTTTAACTTTGGGGAAACAATGAACTCTGAGCCTTCAGGTAAGTCAAAATCCCGAGGTGGTTATACTTGTCTGGAGGCTCTGAGAGGTACGACGTGATGGAGAAAGGTGAACCGAGCTGCTCTCTGGCTCATTCACAACCGGCTCGCCCTCCATACCTAGTACAGCTAAGGGTTGCCGTCGCCATTTTGCAGGGTGGGCAGCGCAGAATCCTGGCGCTAGACCGGCCCGCCAGAGCCGGAGAGGACGTGGAAGGGCTGGGGGGGCGGGTAGCGCGCGCTACCAGGGGAAAGCACGCGTGCGCACAGGCGGCGGCGGCAGCGGAGGGGTGGGGCCGGGGTACGAGCGCGCGTGCTCGGTGGGAGCCCGCGAAGTACCTGGAGGAGGTCGGGGGCGAGGTAGAAAGGAGTGGGGTTGAAGAGCGCTTGCGCGGGAGGGCGACCGTCCGGGGAGGGGGGCTCCCGAGCACGCGCGCGGAGACGGGACTTGGAAAGCTCTCGCGAGATCTTCACGATGCTATATATGTGCGCAGGGAGCCCGCGTCCTTTCCCTGGTGTGATTCCGTCCTGCGCGGCTGTTCTGTGGAGCAGTAGTCGTTTATCTCCGTCCGCCTTCTCTCCCACCTAAGTGCGTGCCACCACCCCATGGAAGATTCGATGGACATGGACATGAGCCCCCTGAGGCCCCAGAACTATCTTTTCGGTAAGTGCTGGGGGTTGGGGCGAGGCCGAGCAGGGCCTGGTGGCTTTGAGGTGGGGGGGGGCGGGAATCTTCCTGAGGCCTGGGCTGGTAGAGAAAGCCGGGCAGGCTGGAGGCCTGAGGGAGGGAAAAGAGGTGCCGGGACCCTGCAGCGTAAGAGATGGGAGGTAAGGAGAGGAGAGGTGAAGCTCGAAGCGGTGGAAGGAGGGGCGGCCTGAAGCCTGGGGCTGGAGCGATCCGAGGCCCAGGGCCTGAGGTAACGTAGAACCAACAGGCTGAGGATTCGGCTTTGCTTGGGGCACGCGGTAGAGCCACGGGCATGATTTTCTCTTGGGCTGGGTGATTTAGTAGGCTTGTGATTCCTGGCTGTATCTTTGATGCTGGGCCCGGGCTTGGTACTGGAGGTTGTCGGAGTCCGTGGTGTGGGGCACGGACTTCCTTTCTGGGGGAAAAGGTATTTAGAGCCTGGGGTTGCCCTCAGGTCTCAGGAGTGAGGAGCTCTAGGGCCGAGATTCAGCCCCGGTGCCTCGGCCGGTTGCGGGGGGAGGGGAGGCGCGGCCGGGCGTGAGGAGGCCGCAACCGCTGGGAGCACGTGGTTGCCACGTGGTTGGGGGAAGGAGGGGGTGTGGGCACATCCGGGTCTCCTTGGTGTCCTGTCACGCCGGAGCCTGGCCTCCTGGGGCTTAATTGAAGCTCTTGGGCGGGAAATATTGGGTGAAGTGGCTGGTAGAGCCAAGATTCTGGAAGTCTTTTGTTCAGTGCTTAACATCTATAATGGCAGTTCTTATTTATAGAGCATTTTTTTGTTATCTCACATTGGTAGGTTGAATTAGTCCACTTGCAGATGACGACACTGATGCTCAGAACTGAAGTGACTTAACGAAGGTTGTTCTTGTAGGTAGAGACTAGGTAGATCTAACCCAAGACCCTTGCCTCTATAGGTGGTGCTTTACTTATTTTTCGAGGGAGGCTGGTGGAAACAGCCTTCTGTGCTGCGTTGAGCAAACAGCTCCTGTGAAAAGATGGGAAGTGTGTGTAGGGTTCAGTTTGGGTCAGTAAGAGCTGGTACTCTTGGAATCTTCCCCCCCTCTCCCAGTACCATAGCTTTCGTTTTCAATCTTAATGAAATTGTCGAGGCCCTATCTTTGTCAGGCTTTGAAGTAAGTGCAAATCCTGCCCCACATTTGTTTCCTTATATATCATGCTGAGATTTATTAATCGAGATAACATTTAGGCATCTCTGTACCAGTAACTGTTAGATGGCAATTAAATGGAATCATTTAATTAAAATGTTATTCTGATGGTACTTGAAACAACTTGCCTATTGATGGAATGGGAATGGGAGTAGATAACTCGTACAGTACATTAAGGCTTTTATTCCTAGCCTTTTTGAGTAGCCACGGTTTCTGATCAGTTTATACTGTATTTTTGTGTTAATCTTTTCTATTGGAAATATCCCCAGGATATACCTATTCTTAAATATAATTTCTGAGCATAATTTAATGTACATCATTTCTGTTATCTTCAAAGATGGGGTATTGACACCTGTAGCAAGTTTTGGTTCTTACATATTTGTAGTTTTTCTCTTGTAAATAGAAGCTGTTCATGTACGTGTTTGTGTAACCATTCTCATTTCTAAGTTTGCCACTTGGGTGCTTAGGTAGCTAATTCATCTTTATTAACCAGTAGGGTTTTATCAATATTATACATTAGATTTCGTATTAGATACTGGTTTCGGTTCCAGATTTACTAGATCTTCGAGCCTGTTTCTACCTAAAAACGATAATAGTAATGTAGTTGAAAGTGAAATAGTACACTAAGTGGGGAAGTGGAATTTATAAAGCTGTATGTGGATGGTACTTGATGTTTACAGGCATTTGTGTTCAAGAAATCCAGGAAGAGCTACTTCTGCCTTGCCTTTTGGTGGCTAGCACAGTAGAAAACTTGTTCACAAAACTGTTTCCTTTTTGGTTATCTTCCCTTAAGTTTTCAGTGTTATTCTTTGTTTTTTTTCTTCATTTACAGGTTGTGAACTAAAGGCTGACAAGGATTATCACTTCAAGGTGGATAATGATGAAAATGAGCACCAATTATCTTTAAGAACGGTACTTAAATTTTCCAAAATAAACTGCTTAACTTTTCTTGGTATCTGTGTATTCCTTTTTGTGTGACTTAACACTTTCATAGTAATATTTTTGATAACTGATTATTGCATATACATCTGTGGTATAAAACGTGGCATCTTTACCTGTCATTTGGTAATCATGTGAAGTTCAGTCACACTTGTGTTCAGCTTTCCATATTAATGTACTTTGCTTCTTTGGCTGCATTATAAAATGCTTTAGGACAGCGATGAATCTTTTGCACTCCACAGTAAGGCCTGTAGCCTTACTGCCTAACTTGTGGTAGGTGGCCAGTATGTGTTAGGTGATCCATACTGTGGGTAGCTGATACCTACAGCTATGCCATCAAATACATTTCTATGCATTTGTTCGAATGTATCAAATATGAAAAATTGATTGGTAAGGCGATAAAAAACTTGAAGAAAATGTGCACAAATTAGTTTCCTATCAGTGGTAATAATAGGTTTATAATTGCTTTGCTTTTTCTTTGAAGACAAATTTTGGGGGGATTGTAAAATAGGAACTGAAGGTGAAATACTCTTTTTGTTCAGGTCAGTTTAGGAGCTGGTGCAAAGGATGAATTGCACATTGTTGAAGCAGAGGCAATGAATTATGAAGGCAGTCCAATTAAAGTCACACTGGCAACTTTGAAAATGTCTGTACAGCCAACGGTAAGAGCACCTGAACTTTGGATTTTATGTCAAGGTCTAATTCTGTTGCATTAAAGTAGATGTCATTTAGGTTACACCAAGAACTTAGAAGGAGGAATTTCCTTTGGTTCTACTAGTAGCAGTAGCTGCGTCTTCTGTCGTTGTGGGGTTGAATGATCAACTCTTGAACATAGTGGTTTGTTGCTTGTTTGTCAGAAGTGGAAAAACAGGTTCACTGGTTTGTTCATTTGGCTTGTGAGTTTGCCTGTAATGCCTATTAACGCAAACATTTTTCTAAGTCTGTTGTGAACAGGTTTTTATACCGAACATTTAACCTTAAAAGTTTCCCTTTTTTAGGTTTCCCTTGGGGGATTTGAAATAACACCACCTGTGGTCTTACGGTTGAAATGTGGTTCAGGGCCTGTGCATATTAGTGGACAGCACTTAGTAGGTATGTTATTATGTATTAGGCTGTTTATTCTCAAATGCAGTTGCTTTGTTCCCTATCTGAATTTTGTAAAGCATGCTTAGGTCTAATGCTATTGTCTTTGTAATCATTCAAATGGAAATAACTGGAAAAGCAGCTGCTTTTTTTTCTTTTTTTTGCATTTAAAACCTAGTAGAATATTGGCCCTGAAAAGTCCTTTTTAAAAAATTTCTCTTCCCTTTTTGCTGTTTTTCTAATAGAATCTTTGTTTTTAAATGCTCGTTACTGTATGTTATGTTCTTTTTTTCCTGAGTTCTTGCTTGTTGATTGAATTTTAATAGTGGCTAATAAATTTTATTTTAGCTGTGGAGGAAGATGCAGAGTCAGAAGATGAAGAGGAAGAGGACGTGAAACTCCTTAGTATATCTGGAAAGCGTTCTGCCCCTGGAAGTGGTAGCAAGGTTCCACAGGTAGGTGAAATTACTGTGGCTATCTTATTCGGACCTTTAGTTTTGTGATTAAGGTCAGCACTTGTTCATGAGTATATGGGTGTCTGTATTTATATATGTGTGTGTTTTTTTTTTAAGAAAAAAGTAAAACTTGCTGCTGATGAAGATGATGATGAAGATGATGATGATGACGATGATGATGAAGAGTAAGTAGTATGCTCTTGGAAGCTTGACAGTTGTATGGGGAGTAGTTTATGAAAATTATTTACTACAGTCCTGTGAAATTAATACAGTTAAAGGGTAAATCGTCAGTGGTTGTCAGTCTGAGTTAAAATAGCTGAATTAAAGAATATTATGGGATTAAGAGCCTTTAAAATGCTGCATTGTATTGCAAATTTTCAAAAGAATATGAAACATTTCCCAAATGTATTTGACTAGATACTTTTTCTGGGGAGGATTTAGTGAACCTGTGATAGTCTCCTGGTACGTTTTTTATTGAGCCATATATGGTAAGTGGTTTGGGTATAAAGAATCTGAATGGTTCCAGCTACATTCATTTTGTAAGTTGTCACTTCATGATTCTTTCCCCCCCACAGAGGATTTTGGCTCATGGTTCTCTCTGGTCCTTACTGATAAAATGAGATTCTTCTAAGAGATTAAGAAGGGGTGCCTGGGTGGCTTAGTGGTTTGGGCCTTCAGCTCAGATCATGATTCCAGGGTCCTGGGATCAAGCTCCTCAACACAGGATCTGCTTCTTCTTCTGCCCCTTCTCGTGCTCTCTCGTGCGCTCTCTCTCAAGTAAATCTTTATAAAGAGAGAGATTAAGATGATTTTTGTGGAGGATTTAAAATGTTTGGAAACAATTTGATGACAGTTTTTTTAAACTTGATCAGGCAAAGGTAGAGTTACAGGCATATACAAAATAAAATACTATTTGTAATTGGTTTTTCCTATGTGCAATAGTATCAGTAACTTCTGATAGGTTGAACTTTTACTTACCTGTCAGCTTTGTTCTGAGTTCCCAGGTTGGTCCATATATATTTATTGAAAACATAATTCAAATAGAATCTAAGAAAGACTGATCAAGCACATACTAGGTAATGATCAAATATGAGAGGTTTTCAGTAACCTCAACTAGCCAAGCTGGTAGTTGTTAAAAAAGCCCTTTGAGCATAGCAGTGAAGGCAGAAAATAGGAAAAGACAAAGAGTTGAATGCTTAAAAATTCAAGATTATCTGCATGTCAGACTTAAAATGTAGTTGGTGTTTCACTGTTAACTACTTTTTTTTTTTTTTAAGATTTTATTTATTTGACAGAGACACACAGCCAGTGAGAGAGGGAACACAAGCAAGGGGAAGTGGGAGAGGAAGAAGTAGGCTCCTAGCAGAGCAGGGAGCCTGATGGCGGGGCTCGATCCCAGGACCCTGGGATCACACCCTGAGCCGAAGGCTGACGCTTAACAACTGAGCCACCCAGGCGCCCCTCACTGTTAACTACTTTTGAGAATAGTTATCATTAGAATTAAAATGATATACCCCAAGAGAATGGGAAATGGACATAAAACAGATACGAAAAATATGGATGGTATATGTGCTTAGTTAAATTTGAATTTCATTGAGTCCTTGATTTCGAATTACCTTTGTGTAGATTTACTGTTTATGTCCGGTAGCATATTCAGTGAGGAGACAATCCCTTCTAGGAAGGCTTTGGAGTAGGACCCAATTGTTATCTTGGTTCTGCTTGGGTTGAAAGATGTCCTGTCTCTAAATTGGGTACATTTCCTGATATAACCACAGTGTAGAATAGTTTTGTGTTCTTCGTGTACCCTCTAAGTTGTCTTAAAGTTTGATAGTGAGGGAGGAATGAAATAAATATATATAGATGTTAATCAAGGTCCAAATTTGTAAGTTTTCATATAAGGGAAGAAAGGGTAGGTAGTCAGATAAATCTATAGGTAGGGATAGTTAAATAAAACTGCTTATGATAATTGATTTTATAGAAATCCTTGTCATCTTGTTTCTAGTGTAGGGAGGAACATAACATACAGGGATTGGGTTCTAAAGCCAAAATTAAAAGAATCACTGTTTAGAATAAAGGGCTCTCTCTCTCTATATATATAGCTTTATATGTACTACATAATACCAGGCCATCATATTAAATTTACCCCGCCTCTGGAAAGATTGGTGTTTTCTTGGTGCACATAGTTACTCCTGTTGTAGAGACTACGTAGTGTGGAAAAGAAACATTTTAGCTAGTATAAAAGTAAGTTTTTGAAGTAATTAAAACACGAACTGGATCCACTATTAGCTAATACTTAAATGGACTTCTCAGATTAGATTCCCCTCCCCCATTCACCTATTTAGAGTTAGAGCGTACAATTCAGTGGTTCTTAGTTACATTGCACAGTTGTGCGGTCATCACCACAAATTTAATACTTCTCATTTCCTCAAAAAGAAACCATACTATAACCATATTTGTATTCCCTAGCTCTCGTGAACCACTAATGTACTTTGTCTTTTATAGATTTGCCTCTTTTGGATATTTCATGTAAATGGAGTCCTACGCACAATATGTGATTTTTTTTTTTGTCTTGGGTTTTTAAGAATCATGCATGCTGTAGCATTACTAGTATTTGTCTTGATGTTATTGAGTTATAAGAGGTTTTTTATGTTTTTGGACAAGCACCGTATCAGTTACAATTCACAAATACTTTCTCCCATTCTGTTGGTTGTATTTCCACTCTTGAGTGGCATCCTTTGCACAAAAGTGTTTAATTTCTTTATTGCCTTCTTTGTAATTGAAGCATAGTTGACCATACAATGTCACTTTAGCTTAAACTTTTTGTTCTTAATGATTTGTGATGTCTGTTTTATTTTTTTCACTGCTTTTGCTTTTGGTATTAAACCTAAGAAGCCATTGCCAAACTTCTGAAACCTTTACTGTGTTTTATGTTTAGATATTTGATACATTTTGAATCTGTTCTTGTATATGGTGTGAAGTTGGGGGACCAACTTAAATTCTTATGTGTGTTTCCAGTTGTCCCAGCACAATTTGTTAGGCTTTTCTCGCCATTGAATTGACAGTCTGATCACTGTTGTTGAAAATAATTACTATAAATATATGGGTTTATTTCTGGACTCTTCAGTTTTATTGAGTGTGTCTATCCTTAAACACTGGGAAAACAATTTGATTTCTCTTGCTTTGTAGTCTTTGTGGGGTTTCTTTTGAAAACACTAAGTGAATCCTCCAACTTTGTTCTTTCTAAGATTGTTTTTGGCAGCTTTGGGTTCTTGAATTTTGATACAAATTTTAGGATCAATTTCTACAGAGAAGCCAGCTGGGACTCTTAGGGATTGTGATGAATCTGTAGATTTGATTTGGAGCGTTGCCACCTTAGTAAGAATATTTCTACTGATGTGTGAACATAAGATGTGTTTCTGTTTAATTTCTTTAAACTACAACCTCCAATTTTTATTTTTACTCATTTAGTTGTAAAAGAATACAATATTTACCATCCTAACCATTTTTTAAGTGTACAGTTCAGGAGTGTTAACCATATTCATATTGTTATGTAATAGCTGTTAAACTATTTCATCTAGTAGTACTGAAAATAATGCTTATTGAATGAATACCCCTCATTTCCACCATTCTCCAGAATTTCCTTTAAATTTTCCTTTAAAATAATATTTCAGGGGCACCTGGATGGCTCAGTCGTTTAAGTGTCTGACTTGCTTTTAGCTCAAGTCATGGTCCTCAGGGTCCTGATATAGAGACCCATGTTGGGCCCCATGCTCGCTTGCTGTCTGGAATCTTAAAAAAATATGAATATTGTAATAACTATCGGAATAACGTGAATATTCCATTAATTGTATGTAAGACATTTTCTTCTGTATTTAACTGTTAATGGATATTCGAGTTGCTTCCACCTCTTGGAAATTGCCAGTAATGCTGTAATGAAGATGATGGTGCAAATAGCTCTTCAAGATCCTGCTTCTAATTCTTTTTGTCAATCCCCAAAAGTTTGAAAGTCTTAATATCTTGATTAAGTCTTGATTGATTAACTTGTAGGTTCGTCAAATTTCTACATTATACTTTTTTTGGCTTATGAGTGCTTTGAATCAATAATGACTCATTTAATTTGTAGTGATGATGATGATGATTTTGATGATGAGGAAGCTGAAGAAAAGGCTCCAGTAAAGAAAGTAAGTAGGATACAATGGTATGAGGTTGTCAGAAATAACTAATAACAGAAATGATGGAAATTTTTTAGTGCTTTTCACTTGTTTTGTAGTTAATGAAAGCTGGCTTGGGAGGAGTTGATGATCTCATACTTAAATTAGTCCTGAGTAGGGTTGTCTTCCTAAGAACTTTCCTAGTAGTGCAGAAAGATCTATTTTCTTTATCCATGTGGCCTTCTCCCATTTTGTTAGTTCTTTACCCCTTTTGTGAGAATGGCTGCTGCTTTTGTTATGTGGTTTGGGGAAGTTTTATTTGCGCTCGTGTTTGTTGTGTAGGAGGGCATTGATTAAGATGAATTTCTAATTGCAGTCTATACGAGATACTCCAGCCAAAAATGCACAAAAATCAAACCAGAATGGAAAAGACTCAAAACCATCAACACCAAGAACAAAAGTAAGTGGCAACATACATATAAACACAGCTTTCATTGAAGTAGTTAGAAAACTTAAAAGTTTTCCTGTGAAACAAGCTAGTCTGAAATTTGAGAACGCTTGTAATTTATGTCTTAAAAAGCTAAAGTGTGCTTCTTGGTAATTGTCATATATGTGTGACTGCTGGCATTCTAGTGAAGGAAGATGCCAACAGAAAGATTTTTATTGCATTACAAACAGTTGTGTCCTGTAAAGAGTTTGTTGAAAGTATTATTTTATGGCAGAGTGTAGTTTTTCAACCCTGGCTGTGTGTTAGAATCTAACAGTTTGAAAGAACCACAGTATCTGGACTTAGAGATTGTTAGAAGCTACAGGATGGGCCTCAGGCATATCAAGCCACATTTACTTGCTTCATTCTTGGGGCCTTTGGGTTTCAATTTTGAAACCTTTAAGTGGTTTCCTTTAAGTGCATACTTAAGTGTAGAACTGCTCTGGTGTTGAATATAAAAACAAGCTGAAACTATTCTATTCCTTTCTTAAGGGATGGTAATTACGAATGAAAAATAATTGTTCAGACATTTACAATAACAACACCAACACTGGTTGTGTATATTTTACAAGGAAGGATTGTAAATAAGAGTGATTTTCTTGAGAAAATCCAGGTAGGTAGGAGATAGGTCTCAAGAGCCAAACTCTAGGGACCTTTTGAAATTCATCTTTTTTTTTTCCCCCCCAGGGTCAGGAATCTTTCAAAAAACAGGAAAAGACTCCCAAAACACCGAAAGGACCTAGCTCTGTAGAAGACATAAAAGCAAAAATGCAAGCAAGTATAGAAAAAGTGAGTAAAAGGATCTTTCCTGAAAAACTAGATAGGTTTATTTCCCCCTCTGTTAAAGTAATACCATTGTGAAGGCTTGGAACTAGATTGTTGCTAATTTTTTTATTCTTAATCTACTTGCCCCTTTTGTGTTTTTCGTTTTGTTTTCAGAAATGGATTATTTGGTTTTTTACATTCGTTTCTAATCTCATGATTTTTTGTGTATGTACTTGAATTTACGTATGTTTTATTTTCTTTTATAAAAGAAATACAAGTAAGTTGGTTTTAAAATCATTCTGACCTGGGTGTTAAAAGTTTGATAGTTCCTGTGCTCGTCTTTTTGGTTGTACGATGCTACAGAACCAGCAGAGGGCGTTTGAGTCTTTTATAAAATTGCAAGCCACTGGAAAAGTGGAGACAGTCTGGTTGCTTGGTGGTATAGTTTAAAAAAGATACTCATGACTGCCTCTCATCCAACGTTTTCTAACAAATTTGCGTTCTTTCTCTGTGCTTTTTATACTAAGATATTACTGGTCAATATAGGTAATATCTTGAATCTTTGATATGCTTACATTTAGTTTCCTTTTGTCTTACATGCAAATTTGAGAAGAAATTAGCTCTCATCCTGCTGCTTACTTGGTTGGGGAACTAAACTTACTAAACCTTAGTGAACTTGGACTTGCAGAATATGGAATAAACAGTTTAAATGTCTTGAAACGTTTGAGAAAAGCTATAATTCTGTGAGTTACAATATAAGACCCCAGTTAATGAGAGTAAAGGTGGGATGGTGAGGAAAAGTTGCTGACTCTCCTTTTCCCATGTTTTTCCTGTGCTTTCTAAGTTTTACCTGGCTTCAGTAGATTTCCTTGTGCTGTGAAGAGTCAATTGGAAAAATAACATGTAGAACCAGAGTGTGTTTGTTTTTGCTTTAGTACTACTGTATACCTTTCTAGCTTCTGGTATCACTGCTTTATTTTTATCCCTTGCATACAATGCTAAAATGACATCTTTTAGATTCCCCCCCCCCATTTTAATATGGTCCTGTCTCCTTGATTTAATTACAGGCGAATTGAACAGTCCTGGGCACTACTGGTAAATTAAACCCAAAGCTGGGGAGAGAGGAAAAGGAGAGACAAATATAGTCCATACTGACTGTCATCAACAATCCAGACTGAAGTCTCAGATCCCCTTTCCTGATTTGCCACCCACCCACACCCCCTTCCAGGCTGGAAGCAATCTCACTCTTGAACTCCTAAAGCACTTTTCTTTTGACTGCTGTGATTCAGTGACCCCTTACACTTGGCTTTCTATGATGTGTGCACTTGTCTCACCTCTTCGACGATGTTTTAATTGCTTTTGTATCTCCCTAGCTGCTCAATAAATATTTTAATGAATCAAATAAGAATGTATGTGACAATAATTTAAAAGTGGAAATTACAGTGAGATTTATTTTCTAGGTTATAGAGGCAATTTAAGGATCTTACACTATACGTCTGATCCCTAACCTATTTTGTGCCATGCTTCCTTTGGCATTCTGAAACCTTGATCTTTTAAAAATGCGTAGAAGATTCAGGTGACAAGGAAAGTTAAAATTTAGTTATCAAAAGAGGAAACAAAAAGGATATACTTAGTATATTAAATAAGGTCATTCAGAAGTAGTGAATATGAGCATCTCGATATTTGCAGTAATTGCTCTGTTTGAAAATACTTGGTGACGAAATATTTTGTAAACAATTTGGTGCTGATGCTATTATGATTTCTTCCCTATGTCCATAATTGATGGAGGTTCCAAGTTTTAGTTAGTGAAATGTGGGACTAATTTCCCCCCCGTTCGATTTCATATACGTCCTGAATGGAATCCTGGGTTAGCACTGTGCTGTTAGGGACCTAGTTCTTAGTAAGTATTAAGTGAAAAAGCAATTTTGATTTCTTTGTATGTGGTACTCAAAAGGGGGTATACATTTGTGTTTGGTTCTGGGCAGTATATTAATAGTTGACATTTGAGTGCCTGAAGAATCTCAAGTGTAACTTGTATTTTGTATTTTTAGAGTGGTTGGAGAGAATTTGGAACTTTGACAAGCTATCAGTATGGGAATACTATGAAAGACCTCGGGTTTTCCCCCCCCTTTTTTTAATTTAAATTCAGTTGATTAACATAGAGTGTAGTATTAGTTCCAGAGGTGGAGTTCAGTGATTCATCAGTCTTATGTAATACCCAGTGCTCATTTTATCATGTTGTCCTCCTTAATGAAAGACCTAGGTTCTAAATACTGTTGTCCAGTAGGTGTTTCTGGGCCTAAAAACAAAGTATGTAAATTAAAGTGAAAGAGTTGAATGGATATGGGATGAACCAACGATCCATGTAATAGCATGAAAATCTGTGAGGAATTTCATAGTATCTCAAAAACTGTTTCTGTACTTACCCTTAATAATGCTTTTGTCTCCTAGGGTGGGTCTCTTCCCAAAGTGGAAGCCAAGTTCATCAATTATGTGAAGAATTGCTTCCGGATGACTGACCAAGAGGTAACTGAATTTTCAGGAGACATGACCAAATCCAAATACTTTATTGTGATTTATTTATGATTTTTTTAGTTTAAGTGTTGGCTTCTTTTAAAAGGTTCCTAACCACAGACAATACTTCAGATTATAAATACATGGAAACTTTTAAGAATTTAGTTGGCAGAGATTGAGAAGATAACTCTTTAGATTTTGCTTAGCTTTTTATATAGTTGGTAAATTATCTCTTGGTTACTGAATTCACTTTTACTCTGTTGGCTAAGGAAGTATTCTGTGGTTTCCTTGCTGCTCCATTTGGGTACTTGAGGTAGTCTGGAAGTTTTCGCTTTCTTGTGAGTTGACAGAGAAGACCATTTACTCCATAGGTCTTAGGGAAGCACATTTTACTAAAATCAACCTAAAGTGTAAAAATCTGGACGCAAGAAGCCAAATTGTTTCATACTCAATATATTAGTTTGAGTCAGCTGTTAAGTTTTATATTATGTGTTATTTTGTCAATAGAAAATTCATGGATTTATTTTTATTGTCTTATTTATGATTGCTGACTCATATTGTAAAGGAAAATGTAAAAACAGGTAAGGTTGCTAGGCGTCTTGTATATACAGAACATTCTGTGTTAAATGGTTTTTGTCAAGAATCCCTAAGCCTCAACTTTTTTCAGTAAATGAAGAAATTGGTCAGTTTGAGCTAATTTTCTGCCAGTTATTTAGTACTTAGATGACTTAAATGGCAGCACTATTTTTCTCCAGTTTGAAACCCTTTCAGTGTTCAGTGCTGTTTACTATTGGTAGCTCAGCCTTTATTGACATGGCTGTGAAATGACGAAATTCAATGTTACACTCTTTTGGTTGCTATTCTCTTTGTGTATATTTGAAACCCAAAATGCAAGTGTGAATTTTCTGAATAGTGGACCATTTGTAACAAAAATCCTTGTGAAGTGCAGTATGCAGTAGTTCAATATTGCATAGTGGAAAGATGTGTAAACCAGCATTTACTAACAAGCATAGTCACTAGTACCAAAGAAAGTGGTGAAATAAAATCTGTGATTAAGAAAAATTCAGGGGAAGATAAAAACCAAAGTTGTAAAGGCCGCCTACACAGTATATTATCAGTCTTGGCAGCTGAAGTGACTGAACTCACTGCTTACAGAAGTATTTTGAGTCTAAAACTGAAAGCCCATTTTCAGGTGCAAGGATGAAATTTCTGCAGAAGTAAAAAGTAGTTCTGTTTACTATTGCAGAGATTATCGAAACTATAAGTGCCTCATGTTTTTACAGCATACCTACAGATACAGGTCACAACGTATAAAAATTTTTTTCCATTGCTTATGCAGTTTTTTTGTGTGAAAAAGTTGCTTATGAGGATTTGGCTAGTAAAACCCCTTCCAGATGGCACTTTTTTAAATACTAGCAAATCTTTTGCAGAAGCTCTTGAATTAAAAGTTAATAAAAACAATTGTACTGCTTTTTGTGGAGAAACGACAGATCAAATTTTGGTGAATGTTTATGTAAAGATAAAATGTTTATTCAAAGCAGTGATGATTCTGCAAAAGGTGTTTTGCTGTCCTCCTATTCTGCATAGTACTGCTCAAGCGGCATCTGATGTATGTTTTGACTGGAGCGTCATGAGATTGTTCTTAAGCATTTATATTGAACTGAATGAACAGAGGGAGGATTTTTGTGAGATTTGCTCACATTTGCTACTCAGTGTCCCCGTGTTTGAAACCTAGTGTCTACTATTAAGTAGAGAGAATCCTACTATTTATTTGAAGCACTGAAATCATACTTTTGAAGAAAAGACTCCAAATGTTTTTAGTGACATTTTTAAATGGGTCATTGGATAAAGTCTACTTATTTCTTAAATATAGTTTTAAATAGCTGTTTAGCAGTAGGATTATGTAAATTCAGAGAAGTTCAAAGAGCTCACTGAACTGTACTCCCTTGTTCTAAAGGAAGTTGTTGAATCCTGTAGAGTTGACAAATGTCAGGACTATTATTTTTATTTATTTATATTTTTAAAGATTTTTTTTTAAGTGCCCTCACATCCATCACAGGGTTTGAACCACAACCCCAAGATCAAGAGTTACATGCTCCACCAACTGAGCTAGCCAGGCATTTTAAGATGCCTTTAAAAAGAACATTATTTATGATTAGGAAAAGAAATGCCAACTTGAAATGGATAATTAATAACCATACTTAAACGAGACAGTCATTTGAAGGGTGATTCTTTCACATGGATGTTAATACTAGCATGAGAACAAGTATAGACTTCATCATGCGTTGAAGGAGGACATAGGAATGGACAGGGATGCTCTTTTTGTCAGTAGACAACATTAAATCATTAGGTTTTAAGAATGGAAAAGCAGATTGTGTCTTGGAAGATTGGTGTTAAATGATTTAACCAGATAAGAGCAAGTCTTGAGTAGTTGATCTGGTGTGTTTTGAGTAAATATAATTTTTTAGTATATTACATAGGCTTAGAAATAAATGTGTTTAACTGTATGTTCTGTATTTTTATGTGCTAAATCTGGCAGCCCTAAAGCAGATGACCTTGGCGAAACGGGTCTCTCTACTCTTCCATTTCATTTATCTAAACTGTTACATACATACTAGTACCATTGACTCTACTTACAAAGATTCACAAGATTTTATGTCTGAAGTATTTGAAATTAAATTACGTCTGAGTATAAATTTACTTGAAATCATTCTTAATTATGTAGTGAACCTTTTTGGTAGTAGGATGAAAAATAGATATGTTGAACAAAGAGACATGGTTTAATTTATTGGTGTCTATGAAGTGTTGTGGTTCTTTAACCACATTTCTTTTCTTTTTTTTCCAGGCTATTCAAGATCTCTGGCAGTGGAGGAAGTCTCTTTAAGAAAATAGTTTAAACAGTTTGTTAAAATTTTCCGTCTTATTTCATTTCTGTAACAGTTGATATCTGGCTGTCCTTTTTATAATGCAGAGTGAGAACTTTCCCTACCGTGTCTGATAAATGTTGTCCAGGTTCCATTGCCAAGAATGTGTTGTCCAAAATGCCTGTTTAGTTTTTAAAGATGGAACTCCACCCTTTGCTTGGTTTTAAGTATGTATGGAATGTTATGATAGGACATAGTAGTAGTGGTGGTCAGACAAATGGAAGTGGTGGGGAGACAAAAATATACATGTGAAATAAACTCAGTATTTTAATAAAGTAGCACTGTTTCTCTTTCTATTATTTACCCTTCTTACACTTTGTCAAAGAAATAAATGTACGTAGTTAAGTGTCAAATAATATCCTAAAATCCCGAGAAACAGTCCCTGCCCTACCCCTCCAAATAGTCTGCTTCTCAGAGTTAACCCATCTATTTTTCACTGTAAGCATTTAATGTTTAAAGCTTCCCACCTTGATAACAGATAATTATGACCATGCAAGTGTGTTTCCAAATGTTCAAACCACCTATCCACTTTAGCCCAGTTTTTACTGGAAAAATCTGGCATATCGAACACCTTGCAGCAGCTTTTCATAACTTGGGTTCTTCATCTGAACGAGAACAGAAAATGAATTCTGTTGACTGTTTTTTCAGTTTGTCCAAAATAGCACATAATTTATACATTTTTAGATCCATAGGGAAATGATAAATTTATTGCGTGTGGTGGTTACATGAGGACATTCCGGGGCCAATCCTTGGCTGCTTTTACCTGTTTTCCCCTTTGCCCAATTGCATGATGGTTGTGGTTAGATTACTATTATTCCTCTTGTTTCACTGTGGTGTCTTCCCGTTGGTTGGCTAATATATGGAGGAAGCATTTTCTGACTACTTTTAATCTGAAAACTTCTGACATAAAATTCAGTGCTGTTAAATCTTTTCCTCAGAATTTTAATTGTGCCTTTTTTGGCTTAGTCTGTTGCCATTTTCATATGTTCTTTGGATATGACTAGTTTTCCTGAGAACTGGTTTAAGATTGCCCTATTGCTGGTGTCCTGAAATTTTATAATTTGTCTTGTTCTGGGCCCTGGGTAGACTAGGTGTGTGCTCCAGAGATTCTCCAGTTTGGGACCATATTCTTGGGAGATTTTGCTCTCCTGCTTACCTTCTTTTTTTTTTTTTTTTTTTTTTTTTTTTTTTAAGATTTTATTTATCTGACAGAGATAGAGACAGCCAGCGAGAGAGGGAACACAAGCAGGGGGAGTGGGAGAGGAAGAAGCAGGCTCCCAGCGGAGGAGCCTGATGTGGGGCTCGATCCCACAACGCCGGGATCACGCCCTGAGCCAAAGGCAGACGCTTAACCAACCGCTGTGCCACCCAGGCGCCCTGCTTACCTGCTTACCTTCTATCTGTTCTTGGGTTTTTGGTTTGATTCTCTTGGAAGTTTTTCATCATTCCTTTTGGTTTAAACTTTAGGAGAAAGGACTTTTATTTCATCAAATTTGTGTTGGTTTTATTTTATTAACTTCTAAATGCTCTTCCTTGGTGTTTGCGGACATATTAAAGTTTGAAGAAACCCTTTTCACATCATGCATTGTTTACTTTTTTAACCCTCTAGCTTTTTATATTAAGATTGATCTCTTTGAGTAGGCTGTAGTTCGAGATACTTTGATGGGAATGAGCAGATACCAGCCTTTTAATCTTTGGAATGGTTTTGGTAGAGCAACCTTATTTTTTTTATTTTACTTTAAGTAGGCTCCACTTCCAACATGGGGCTTGTACTCATGGCCCTGAGATCAAGAGTCAGAGATGCCCTATGGGCTGAGCCGGCCAGTAGGCGCTCTGCTCTGAGTAACGCTAATTTGAAGGGTGGAAAGGGTTGGTACAGTACTGTCTTTCTAATCCTACTTTCCAGGCATCAGGTGCCTCCTCTAGTCATTTCTTTAGGTTTTGGTTTTCTTGGATTATTCCCTTTCCTCTCCAGGGTGTCTGTCCCTGTAGCTTCTCCCTTTTTATATTTTATTTTAATGGATTTTCAGTTGAAAATGGCAAATGTTAGTTGTTCTTAATTTCACTGGAAAGTACCACTATTTTAAAAGATGTTTTTATGTTTAATGTTCTAAAGATCATCTACTTTAAATTGATAGAATCCCAAAACGCTTAACCACATGAATTTGAAAAAGTTACTGGTGTTAAATAGTGCCATAGAGTTGTACCAAGAACTAAATACATTAAAGTTGAGTCATTCCTTCCCTAGATAGTTTTTCACATCACACAGTATGTGATGTTGTAGGACTGTATATTAGGTAATTGGTTGCTTAAAATGTTGCAAAGTAGAAGTATACTTGGATTATAATGTCTTAACCAAAATGTAGGTCTGATATGCTTATTATTTGAGTTCCTTTGTGTAGAAGTTAACTCTTGGGTTTAGCTGATGGGTACTTAATGTAGCAGGAAAACCAAAAGGACTTCTCCCCATTCTGAGGGAAAGCTGTTGGCCTTACTGGTGGTCCTCTTCTTGCATGTTCAATAAAGCCGATCAGATCCATCTTTGTAAAAGATTTCAGGTAGGGCATGTTTTCTGGTGCCTCCAAAGTCACCTAATAGTGCTTGGTACTGGACCTTAGCCAACAAAATATGGTAATCTGAAAATTGAACTCCTAGTCTTGTGACTGGAAATTCTCCCTTTAAAAAACACTTGCATAGTGCAAACTCTTAAGTGAGATTGGCCATACTTACATCAATATTGGTTTAATTGCTAAAAACAAATAGAATTAAGCTACTTAGGGAAAACGAAAAAAATTAAAGCATTTTTAGTTTTCTAAGACTAATAAGGAAAAAACAATCCCCTTGTCCCTACTACTAATTTTTTTTTTTTAAGATTATATTTATGGGACACCTGGGTAGCTCAGTTGGTTAAGCATCTGCCTTTGGCTTAGGGTCATAATACCAACGTCCTGGGATCAAGTCCCCCATCTGGTTCCTTGCTCAGCAGGGAGCCTACTTCTCCCTCTGCCTGCTGCTCCCTCTGCTTCTGCTCTCTGACAAATAAATAGAAAATCTTCAAAAAATTTTTTGTCAGAGTGAGTGCATAAGCAGGGGGAGCTGCTTGGGATCATGACCCTGACCCAAAGGCAGACACTTAACTGGCTAGTCACCCTGGTGTCCCCCTAGTACTAACTTTTTTTTAATAGATTTATTTCAGTGACGGGAAGGGGCAGAGGGAAAGAATCTCAGGCCGACTCCTCACTGAGCAGGGAGAAGGGACTTGATCTCAAGACCCTCAGATCATGACCTGAACTGAAGTCAAGAATCGGCCACTTAACTGAGCCACCCAGGTGCCCCTAATCTTGATTCATAGTAAAAGAGGGACCTGTAAGAGAAGCCTGGTTTATTCTCCTTAATTTTGGGAATTTATAGTAGATGTGCCAGCAATAATACTTGGTTTCTTAAAGTACTTTTTGATGGAATAACTGTATTTCCCTTTCTTAAGTCAGTCTGCTGAATATGAGTGTTTAATGACTTAGTTCTTTAGCAATACCATTCACTATCTTGCAGGCATTTTCTTTAAAATCCCCACTTGTATTGGCTCTGTACCTGACTTTTGAAAAACATTTTAATGTTCTGTTCTTTACCAGTTTTCAGAATGATGGGTTGATGTTCTAGCAACCTCAGTAGTGAGTTTTAATTAAGTATCCTGGATTCAGATATTTATGTATTGGTATTTCACCCTTAATCTATTTTGGCTATTGGAGTCCCCCTCGAGCTTGTTTCTACCATCACAGACTCTAGTAATCTGATAGCATCTTGCTTTTCTAGTGAGAAAATATTCCAGGTTCATCTTCATTTTCTTTCTCAGACCTGGAATGATACCTTTCTTGTAAAGAATGGCTGGGGCGCCTGGGTGGCCCAGTTGGTTAAGCCTCTGACTTTAAGCTTGGGTCATGGTGTCAGGGTCTTGGGATCGAGCCTTGCATGGGGCTCCCCACTCAGCAGGGAGTTTGCTTCTCCCTCTCCTGCCCCTCCCCTGCTCGTGCTTCCTCTTTCTCAAAGTCTTTTATTTTTATTTTTTTAAAAGATTTTATTAATTTATTTGACAGAGATAGAGACAGCCAGCGAGAGAGGGAACACAAGCAGGGGGAGTGGGAGAGGAAGAAGCAGGCTCATAGCAGAGGAACCTGATGGTGGGGCTCGATCCCATAATGTCGGGATCATGCCCTGAGCTGAAGGCAGATGCTTAACAACTGCACCACCCAGGCGCCCCTCTCAAAGTCTTAAAAAACGGCAATTAGGAACTGGGTGCGTCGTGCTCATTAGCTTCACTTTATGGATAATCAATCAGACCCTTTGGAAAGGCAACAGGGAATCCTCAGCATTTGGAAGGCAGTGCTCGCTCTTGTTGGGTAACTGAGGAAAGCTTCTCTTCATTTGATACCTTAATCATGTAAGGTTTGTTAACTTCAGTTTCAACCACAACAAAATAAGTTATTAAGGCCATTTAGGGATAGCAGACTGTCTATATGGACCCGTGCAAATGATAATAGTATGAGGTTTATAGTGTGTCACAAAGCTGCAGAGCTACTATGTGGTCTTGATAACCAGTAGCTTAATGAGGGAGAGAAATAGTCTAGGGTGTGGGGCTTTTGTTTGAAATGGTCCTAAGAAAGTTGAGGGTCACATACACTGAGCTTCTGAATGAAAGGTAGTGGTCTGGGCTCTGGAGATAAAGGGTTAAAGTTTGTTTTTATTTTTTTAACATTCTAGTATAGTTAACAGTAAAGGGTTAACGTTATTTCAGAAAGTCTAAGGCTACCTTCCAGCCAGTTCTTGCCAAGGAGCCAGTTGCTCCCTGACTCATGCATTTGGCAGTAGAGGGCCTGTTTAATGCTGTGAAAGTTCTAAGAGCTGGGTTTGAGAAAATTTTAGAGCCTCATCTGTGCTAAGGGTCTGGTCTGTCTACTCTTATTAAACTACTTAGTCCTATTGAAGGCTTGAGGCTCTGTTTATGCTGTGTTCTTAGGCTGGAGGTTCTCCTATCTTTCCGTATCCAAAATACTTGTACAGACTCCCTGAAATGTTGAGAGTCTTAAGTTGGAGAAAAGTGGAAAGTAAATGTCAGGTTGCTGTGCTGTATATTACTTTCACACTCGAAAAACATAGGAGGAATCTAAAACATTTAACTACATACTGTGTCCCAAAGTTCTAGATGTTTAGGATTAGTCAGTAAGCAACACAGTTAACTGCTCTGCGGGGTGTACATCCCATTGCACTAGCAGTCAATATACATTCTCAACTCCCTTTAAAGTTTCAGTTCCGCATAAGACAACAAGGGGGTTTACAGATGAGAATCTGCTCAGAAAATTGCAAGTTTACTAGCTTACAACTGGAAATTGGATGTAGTACACAGCCATTCGTCCCAAACTACAGTTGCCTGGACTGGTAGTAGTCTTCTCCTTGGCCTGCCAACTGCCACAGTTGGACCATTCTGATTCATTCTTTACTTTAGCACCTGTGATAAGCTTTTGAAAAGCAAGTTCATTTTGACCCTTAGTTTCAAAGCCTTTGGCAGACTAATTGCCAAACAAATTATATATATATATATATATCTCCACACTGTTGAGTACTACTTAGCAATAAAAAAAAAACTGATAAAAGCAACAATGAATGAGGGTGAATCTCAAAAGCACACTGAACAAAAGCTGGACACAAAATAGCACATTGTATACATGGTTCAATATACATTACACTAGAAGCTAGTGCCAAAAAATACTAATTTGGGACCAGCAATGGGTGTGGGGAGGATACTTTACAAAGGTGTTTGCATAGATCTAGGTTAAACTGAGCACGCTTAAAACAGATGGACTTAAAAATTGTACATAAATAGTGCCTTTAAAAAAGGCCTTTGGCTACCTGAGAGCCTGTGAGGCATGATCAAGCATGTAAACAGGTAAAAGGCCTGTTTTTACCCTGAACTTTTGCCACTCACCCCTGGCTAATCCTGCCTGTACCTAGCCTTTTTCTACTTGTAGGCACTTGATTTCTTTTGCTTGGGATATTCCTTTGCATGGCGCTCTCTCCTCACCTTTGAGGCTTAGCCTAAGTATTACTAGGAGGTATTCTCTATCCCATTGGTTTTCTTCAAAGCACTGATAAGTTAGATTTATCTCTTGACTTACCTTATTTCCATTTTCCCTAAAAGTGAAGTGGCTTTTTTAGAACAGGAACTTGTCTGTCTTCACCCATGGCCTGACAGTAGGATCAATAAATCGTGATTGAATGAACTGATGAGAAGTGACTACCAAATTAGTGGTACATATTAAGTTAATATGAATGTGTCAAATTCAGATAGGAAAACTTCATATGAAAATAATGTATATAGTAAGTAAATATGTGAAAACTATATTTGAGATGTATATGGTAAGAAAAAACGTGGTTAAATGACAAATTGGAGTCAAGACAGATTCTGGTTGGACACCTCCTCAACTCTTAAGTTGAGAATGATAGTGCCTCCCTACTTCATGAAATCATTAAAGTGAAAATCTGAAAAACATAATTATAAGTATTAATAATGGCTAAAACCTTTGGAGCCTTTATTATGTGCCAGACTCTGAATGACCTCATTCAGTAACTGAAAACAACTCTTTGAGTTATTACTGTTCTTAGCCATGGTTTGTAGATGAGGAAGCAGAGTCTCAGACTGTTACTTGCCGGAATTTATAAGTGAATGTTGGAGGCAGTATTCAAATCCAGGATTTCTGACTCTTGAGTTCATGTGCTTACTCAGAACTGTTCTCTTGACTGGACTTTTTTGGTCAATCTTTATTTGGGTGATAGTTTTATTTGTGAGGTTGACAGATACACTTCATCTGACCATTGAAAAGAATTGCAAGCATTTTATGTAGAAGATTGTTACATACCCATGCCATTTAAAGGTAGTCGAAAGTAGTGCTATATAAAAACAAGACCAATCTTGGCAATGAGAATGTCTAAGTAAATTCAGCCCTGCCCTTCACACAGGAGCTTTCCCTGTCACCCAGCACCCAGTTTTCAAAAGGTTTTCTGCCCTTGTGTGAAATGCTGAAACAGAGGCAACCTGTTGAAGAGCCTCAGCTTTGACAGGGAACTTCACAAGAGCTCGCAGAGAGGGCTGGTTAACACCGAACAGTTAGTTCCAGCAGCTACCTCAGTGATGCTGTAGTACAGTGGGATTTTCAACCACTGCCAGTGACACCAGGTTTTTAACCAAATCGTATGGGTTCCTGAATTTTGCTTTTTGGGTTTGTTTCCCACTTGTTCCCCTTAGCATCAGCCCAAAGGACAGTCTGACTGTCGGCGGCTCTAGAGAAGGAGGCAGTTGCATATGACAACACCTACGTTTTGAAGTTGGTGGAAAGGACGGGAGTGTTGCCTCTGAAGCGGGGAGAGGCGAGGAGAAGAGATATCCTCATTGGAGTCCTGGTTAAAGGAACTAAACTGCTTAGGATGCAAACGGAAGCAAGTCTCAGCCAGGTGGTCAGTCGAGGGCCTAGAGTGGTCGCTGACCAGAGTCCTGCTGGTTGCTCTCTGTAGCCCTCCCGGGCTGGGGTTGCAGCGACGCCTCGGGACCGCTAGGTGGCAGCCGCGCGTTTCCAAAGCTGGCTCGCCTACCAGAGAGCCCAGCTGGGAGCGCGAGAACCGACCCGAGAGCTCTGGAGAGGGGTGAGGGGAAGAGAAGTCCTGGAGACCCCCTCCCCCACAGGGGCAAGGACGGAGAGATCAGAAGGGGTCTCAGAATGCCAGCCGTACGAGAGGGCATCTGGGACACGCCACGGTCCTGCGTGGACTCACAGGGCGGGCGAAAACGAAGCCCCTTAAACGGAGCCGCCCCGGGGGCTGGGCCTGACCCGCCCCCTCCCGGCTCCCCACTCAAGCGCTAGCGGGTGTGAGTGAGTGCTAGTAGCGAATGTGGGTGAGTGAGGACGCTCCGCATCTAACTGCGTTCTTGGGGACCGCCGCCTTCCCAATTCGTTCAGCATTTGCGCCGCGGCGCGGGTTATTGCGCCCGGGCGCAGAGCTCCGACGGCTTCCAGCGCTCACCAGCTCCAGCCTCTCGGGCTCTGCCCCTTCGGAGCTGCCGGTCCCGTCTCCGAGAGTCTGAGTGCCTCCCTCCAACCCGGGGCCGCCAGGAGAAGGAGGAGGAGGCAGTGGAGAGGCCGCGGCAGGCAGGCAAGCAGGCTGGGCCGCCTTTGATGTGGGCGCGGCGCACCCAGCCGAGCTGAGCGCCCGTCCGGCCGCGCCCCGAGGGGGGAGCCCCCGGGCCCCGCATCCTCATTGTGCCGACTCGGGCCCGGGCCCGCCCCCGGCCCCCCGCCCCCTCGCCGCCCGCGCGTAGAAAACGCCCCGGCCGCCGCCAGTGGTGGGAGGCGGCGATGCGCACGGCCGGAGAGACGCGGAGGAGGAGACATGAGCCGGCGGGCGCCCAGACGGTGCGGCCGTGACGCG
>NC_048220.1:87747399-87774160 GCF_002007445.2 Ailuropoda melanoleuca | reverse complement strand
CCAGCCCGGAGGGCGCAGCGCTCGGGAGGAGCCGCGCGGGGCGCTGATGCCGCAGGGCGCGCCGCGGAGCGCCCCGGAGCAGCAGAGTCTGCAGCAGCAGCAGCCGGCGAGGCGGCAGCAGCAGCAGCGGCGGCGGCGGCGGCGGCGGCGGCGGAGGCGCCCGGTCCCGGCCGCGCGGAGCGGACATGTGCAGGCTGGGCTAGGAGCCGCCGCCTCCCCCCCGCCCAGCGATGTATTCAGCGCCCTCCGCCTGCACTTGCCTGTAAGCGCCCGCGCGCGGGGCTGCCTACCCTGCCTGGCCGTCTGTCCGTGTGCCTGTGACTCTGTCTGCCCGCCCGGCTGTTCGTCTGACTTTCCGACTGCGTATCTGTCTGTCTGTCCGCGCGCCCCCCTCCCTCAGGTCCCACTGACCGCCTCTCCATCTCTCTCTCGCAGGTGTTTACACTTCCTGCTGCTGTGCTTCCAGGTACAGGTACGTAGGATCCTGACTCTGACCTCCCCCTGCCCCTGCCTCGCGGTACAGGTCGACCCCCTTCCCCTGGGCCGCGCCCCCTCCCTGTGCCCCACCCCTACTGGGCGCCGAGCCCAGTGCACCTGTTCCCAGGGCGCCAAAGGGCGGCTCCGCGCGCGCCCTGCGCCGGCGGGGGACCAGCCAAGGGCAAGGGGCTCTGCTGCAGGGCTCAGACTGGCGCGGCCCCTGTCGGCCTGGTCTGGGAGGAGATCCCCGGAGCCAGCGGACTCAGCCGCTGCAGTATGCCCAGCTCCAAGCCCCCTGCCCACAACGGGCGAGGAGTTGGGACCTGGGGATTTTTTTGCCAACCGTCCCTTAATATCTCCGCTCGATCTTCCAAACAAAAAGGCTCTTTTGAGCCGAATGGATTTTGAGTCCAGGGAGAAAGCTTCAGTTGTAAATTACTCTGTGGTTTCAAAGGCGTTTGCAGGGGAGAGAGAGAGATGGAGGGGGGGAGAGAGACAGAGACAGGTCTAGGAGAGACTAGGTGAGAGGTAGCAGAGACGGGCGCTTGGGCTGAGAGGCCATTGCCCTTGAAGCCGCTCCGGAAAGGGCCACGCTCCGCACACCCTCGCCCAAGGTGGTGCAGCCCTCGGCTGGTTCCCCGCCTTGCTCCCCGCTCGCTCGCTCTCTGTGAATCAGAAGAGGGCTTGGCGCTCAGCCTGGAAAGCACTTGCTAAAATCTGATCTGTTACTTCAGCAGCTTTCAGACTCGGGAAGGTCTTGGCACGCAGACAGTTGGAACGCTCTGGCTTCCAAAGCCATGGAAATGAAGGAAAAGGGGGGGGGCAGAGAAAGAGAAGAGGGAAAGAGGGAGCGACTTCAGCCCCGATTAGAACCAGACCAGGGCTGCCTCAGCATGGTTGGGGGGGGGCAAAGGGAAGGAGAATAGGAAGTGCCAGCTGCCCTAGCCCCCCACCCACCTAGAGCTGCAAGGGAGGGGCCTTAGGAGGAGCTGGACTGGGGCCAAAAGAGATTATCTGCCCCTTCCCCCTCTGGGTTGAAGGCAGGTGTCCTCACAGGGTTAGAGAGGATCCTTAGGTTTCCGCCTTTGGGGTTCCAGAGATGCCCCAGAAGAGCCGAGAGCAGGGAAAATGGTGGCTCTCCCAGCTTTATGGCATAAGGAATGCTGTGTGTGTTGAGAGCTGTTGAGACCCAGTAGCCTCTTTCAGTGTTTGGTGCGGTGGTGGGTCTGCTTACCTCCCCTTCTACTCCTGGAAGGATCATTACCATCAACATGGACGTTGGGCTGGGGGAAGCTAGTTGGGGCTGGGGGCTGTGAGGGTGGATGGATGGACGGACAGACGGACGGACAGACTGATGGGTTCTTCCCTCAGCATTGGCCAGGCTGAGGTCCCCTGTGACTCCTTGAATCAATATAACTGGAGTCAGTAACTTAAAACTGGCTGTTTGCCAAAGCAGATGTGACCCTGTGGTGGCGGGGGCAGGGGTGGGGAATGGCTGGTGTCAGGGAGGCCAGTGCCAGGCATGGCCTGCCTGATTTGCAGCTGAGTCCCCAAGCAGAGGGCAGGCCCCAGGGTTACTCCAGGGGATCTGCTTCTCTGACCTGGGTGAGAGCTCTTTTCCTGCATGTTGCACCTGGGGATGGGGGAATGCTGCAATGGGCATGGAGGTAGAGAGATCTTGGACTTTGTTGCTCAAGCCTCCTGCTGCCTGCTGCCTCTTGGTCCTTAACGCAGGGCCCAGGAGGGGTTGCTGTGTGGTCTTTGTGTTCTCTGGGGAAGCACGAGGGAGGGAACCTGGACCCTGCATCCCACCTTGACCTCCCGGCCTAGTGCTAGAGCCAGCCTCTCAGGAAAGAGCTGGGTGGTTCAGGGTTAGGACTTCAGGCAGGTGACAGAGCCTCCTCTCCCCCCTCTCTTACCTCTTCCTTTCTTTTCAGACCTTCCCCATCCAAACTGCCATACGACTGATGGATTTAACCCATGGTCCATGCACCCATAGAGTATCCAAAGATGGGATTATGGAGGAGGCAGGCCCCTGATACTTTGCACCAAAATGGTGCCCAAATGTGCTCATGTTTTGGAGAGGGCTGTCAGCTCCCCACAGCTTTTCAAAAGCATCTATGATCCCTAAAAGATAAAGAAACGGCAGGCTTATGTCCCCATTCACGGTCTAGGAACAAAGGTGGAGTGGCCATTAGAGGTAGAGATGAGGGGCGGGCCTCAAGTGTTGGTTGCTGGGCGTGTGAAGTCCGCTTCCCGCTGAGGTGGTGTTGAGCAGGCAGAGGCGAGAGCAGCTACTTCCCTGGCAGGGCGTGCTTAGAGGGGGTGACAGGAGCTCCCTTGCTGAGCAGGGGCTGGGGAGGCCCCCCTGCCCCTGGGAAGGGCTCAGAGCTTTGCAACCTGGTGAACTGGGCCTGAGCCCCAGCCTCATCTTTCCTCAGTTGTAGACCTCTGTGAGTCTTAGCTTCATCATTTGTGAAATGGGTGACCTTGAGGCGGGAGTGACACATGATAGGTGTGGAAGAAGGTTTGGAGATTCTCATCCACCCAGGAGGGTACTTTGTTCTGCTGGGAAATGGATATACGTATGTCCGTCCCATCCCCACCTCCCTGGTTTGGGGGACTGTTCCAGTCTTAGCAATAGAGTTTCTAGCCTCTTCCCTTCTCCCCGTCCATCAGCCATCAGGCCCAGAATGGGCCCCCCCTCCAGCCACATTTTCGAGAGAGCGCAACAGTCAATGCCAGACAGTGCCTTCCCCCTCAGCCCCCCATGGGGTGAGCCCCGCCCCTGCTGGCAGCCCCAGGAAGCAGGAAGCTGGGAATTTAATAAAATCCCTTCTCCACACGACTTGGGACACCGCGGATAGCTCAAATCGGAAGAATTTTAAAAATTTCCGAGGGGAGCAGGCGGCATGACCAGTAAATTGCTTTTCTGCACTTGGCTGAGCGCTGACAATGACACCGGTCTGGGCCTTTCATGCAGCTTGGCCGGCACCTGCCTGACATTGTTCCTACCGCCAGGCTCGGCTAGGTCCTGGCCTTCCTCAGACAGGCCAGGCTTGAGGCGGGCCAGGGAAGGGGGGCTTCCACCACCCACCCCTTGTCCCTCCCACAGCACCACTTCCTCTCTCACCGCACGGTGTGTTCGATTTTCGAAGTTTCCTTCCACGCCCCCTCTTGACCCGACCACCCCCCACACCTGGCTTCCTCCGTGAAGAGTATAGAACCTTTCTTCCAGCTGGCTAGACTAGGAAAGCCGGAGACAGAGTCCTTTGGGACATGAGGAGGATGAGGAGCTGTCCTTTGGGTAGTACTTTTAGTTTCTGAAGGCTGCGACATCATCCGTCTGTCTGTCCAGTCAAGTATTCATTCAACAAATACTTGCTGGAAACCCTCTTCTTGCTGGCCCTGAGAATAAGACGAGTCAGGTCCTGGCCTCAAGATGCTTCCATTCTAGAGGGGAGAGTTCCTGTGATCCTGCCTCCTGAGAAGTACGGGGGGGGGGGCAGGCACATCCTGCTTCTGTCCACCAAGCAAGGCTCCAAGGCTCTTGCATCCAAAAGGTTGTTTCCCTCTTCCTGTCATTCTTCCTCCTGAAGTAGGTGGGCTAATATTCCTGCTTCACAGTTGGAGAGACTGAGGCGCAGAGTGGGGAAAGGATTTGTTCAAGGCCAATGCTGAGACTCAAGACTCCGGATTCAAGATCTTGTATTCTTTCCATGACACCAGACGGACTTCTTCAGAAAGAATACTGGTGGGGAAATGGAGTTCCAAGGGGCATGCTAGGGGTTCTCAGTGAGAGCTTCCCCTTGGAGTCTCACTGGTAGGGTCTCCCTGGTACAGATGATCAGAGCCCGGATAGGTGTCTGTGACGGAGGGCACCTGACTCGGAGTCTGCAGGCCCTGATTTTTCTAGAATGCTCTGGACTGAAAGGGTCCCAGAGCCAGAGGTGGGTGTTTAGAAGGTAGGGCCTGGGGGATTCAGTAGTCCCTTCCCAGCTTCATTCCCAGCAGGGAAGGGGAGGGGGCACCCTGCCAGCACTCCTGCAGTCCGGGAACATCACCTGCTCTGAGATAAGGAGGTAGATCGTTAAAATATCTCGTGGTTGGCACCGCCAGTGTCTGCAGGCTTAGGGTAGCTCTGAGGGCACGTTGGGCCCCTAAAGGGAGTTGGAGGGCGACAGGGAGGAGACTTCCTAGCCTCAGCAGGACCTTGGGATTCTGACGTCATCCTGTAGCAGGAGAGGTGTAGGTGTGGGAAGTCAGGGTGCAGGCACATCAGGCCGACAGCGATACTTGTAGCCACCGCCAGGCATTGTGTGCTTACGATGGGACGGGCGGGCACTTCGCACAGCGCGGAGGCTCAGCCTCACGACCGGCCTGCAGTTAGGGACTTCTACGAACAAGCAAGTGAGGTTCCGAGGATGAAATCACCGGCCTCCGGCCACACAGCAAGACAGAGGCAGAGCTGGCTTCAACTCTCGGTCACCCAGCTCAAGGCTCCAGGCTTATTAAACAGCAGTATGCGGGTTCTGGAGTGTGCCGGCCTGGTTCCCGTTGTTGCCCTGCCTTATCTTTGCTGTATGACCTTGAACAAGTTACTTAACCTCTCTGGTCTCAGCTTCTGCTTGTGTAAAATGGAAAGAAAACAACCAACCGAATAATCACTGCTTCCTAAACGTGGCGAGCAGGGGTCAGGGCACCGGGAGGACTCCCTTGCCCCCATACCCGGGTGTGGCAGTGTGGTAAGCTCCCCTTCCCCAGGGCACTGTCACCTCTTGGTGACTGGGAGAGGGGAGATGTGGGTTGGTTCCTTTCCGAGGGCAGGGGCTTTCTGTTATACCTCTGTGTGCCCCATTTTTTTGCTGGGTCGAGTTGCCACCCACTCACAAGGACTGTGGCCGAACACTCAGGGATAGGGCAGTGCCAAGGGCCTTGCCACGCTGGCCTGGGCTGGGGGGAGAGCCACTGTGCCTCAGAGAGGGCTAAGGACTGTTGTCTCCACTTTAGGCCTGAGGGTGGGGACTTGTTCTGAAACATCAGTGGGTAAATTGGCTCCCCAGGCTTTAATCAGGCTGGCTGGTAGGGGCTTGGAGATGTTCGGGGATTATTGCTGTGACATCTTAATGGCACATGTGACATCATAATGCCCATGGGCCATTTAAAATGCTCTTGTGCCAAAGATAGGGCCAATGACAAGCCTCCCGTGGGTCACAGAGCAGCAGCACTCTCAGGACCCCTGGGATCAGTCCTGGCTTTGTCATTGGCCCACTGGATGCCCTCCCTCTCTGGGCCTCAGTTTACACACCTGGGTATCAGCGAGGTGAGCTAGCTGACTTCTGTGGAGTTTGAATGCATGGGCTTTGGCATACGGGAGACCTAGGTTTGAGTCGTGTCTGTGTTACTGAGAAAATTTCTTAATGTCAGCCCTTTGCACTTCAGTGTTCCCCATCTGTGAAGTGGAGTGATGAGAGGGACTTTCTTCTTAAAGGTGACTGTGGGGCTAAGTGAGATAATGCACACAGAGTAGCTAGCACGGTGGCTGGCACTCTGGAAAGAACTGAGGAACAGTCACTGTTGGATCAGTGACCTGTTCCTTGTGTGCGTTGGGTGTGTACCACTCCGCAGGGTGCTCAGGAAGGCCGGGAAGGATGTGTTCCCTGCACGTGGCCTCGGGGCTCCTCTTGCCTAGGTTGAGGGCACAGCCTTTGGACTTAGGTCTGCACCTGATCATCACCGCATCCCTCCCAGGCTGTGCGGCCTTGGGCAAGATCCTTAACCTCTCTGACTCTCCGCGTCCTCATCACGTGGGAAATAGGGATGATAGTGCCACTCCCAGGCCTGTTGGGAGGTGTAACTGAAGTCACGGCTTGGGCCGGGTATGTGGTAGGTGCTCAGTTATGATGTCGCTCTTCATTAGCAATCAGCAAACACTTATGGGACACTTGCTGCGTGGGTGGCCTTGCACTGGGTTTTAGAGGGGATGCCAAGAAGGCATCCATTCAGCTTTTTTCTCAAAGCGTTCCTGCGAAGAGATAACTGTCACTTTGGGCAGCTTTATTTGCCTCCCTCCCCCCCCATTCCACCTTTGTCCTTTGTCACTGTCACATGACCCAGTGTGTTCTCCGTGGGGCTCACAGGGATGCCTAGGAGCTCAGACCCTGGATCCAGCCCAGCAGATCACACCCTGCCCTGGCCACTTCACAGTCTCATGACTGAGCAAACTGCTTAGCCTCCCTGTGGCTCATTTCTAATGTGGGCATGAGGGTAGAACCTTCCTCTTGGGGCTGCTGGAGGGGTTAATTGTGGTCACCCCAGGGGAAGTACTTGGCACAACACCTGGATCGTTCTGAGTGTTAAGTAAATGTGAGCCGCAGCTAGGCATTTGACTTTGGTGTGTCTAGAGGCCTGTTTGTCTACCAGCTCGTGGTTCCTGGAAGTCAAGGGAGGCTGGACACATCCCAAGGGCCCTACGGCACCTGGCACAGACCTGGTGTGCAGGATGAATGTTGAGTCAATGAGTTGGAGGGGCCCCAGCTTCTCTGGGGCCAGGCACCTGGATTCAGGCCCCTTCTGACACCAGGCATGGGGCAAGGGGGCTCAGGACCTGTCCCAGCCCTTGGGGACTTGAGAGAATCTCAGGGATCTGTGCAGGGGGACAGGGGCTCAAGGGTGCCGTGGGTACTTTGGTGAGGGGCCATGAAACCAGACGAGGGGCCAGAGGATCTGACCAGGGGAGATGCCCCATTTGAATCTTAGATTAGGAACAAGCTGGGTGAAGACACTGTGAACCTGTGTGCGTGTGTGTGCATGTGTGCATGTGTGCGTGTGTGTTTATGGAAAAGCCATTGCAGGCACATGGGACATCTCTGCATGGAAGCAGGGAACAGCCTGATATGCTCAGGGGACTCCAAGCCAGTTAGAGCATCAAGTTCAGGAATAGGGGTGGTGTAAAAGCCCATGGTGGGTGCTGAATGCTGGAATAAAGGCTTGTTTATTATCTTGCAGGCAGGCCAGACTGCTCCCCAGCCATGTGCTTTAAGGGACAGGGAATTGAAACAGGGATTGGAGGGAAGGGGGAGAGGAAGAAAAGAAGGGAGCTCGAGTCTTTAGGGGTCCTGCCTCCTTCCCCAAGCTAGTTCCAGGACTGACTGCCAGAGGCACCCATACTGACGATCCGTGCGGAGAAGGCTGATGTGTGGGAGAGGGGCTTCTAGTCAGCCGCCCTGGGTGGCAGCACCTCCCTCCCATCCTGATGCCTCCACCCTGCCAATCAATACATTGATAGCCCTGGGAGCTTAATGGACAGGCTGGGGGTGGGGAAGGGCCCTTTGCAACGTCACTGTTCTGGCTGGGTTGGGAACTATGACAGGAGATGGGGAGAAGCCTGGGGCTGAGGGGTGAATGGGAGCATGAATCTGAGCCAAACTCCCATCCAGGGGTGGGCTTGGCCTTCCTCCTCATCCTTTCTGTCCATAGATGCCAGCTGGGGGAAATTCATGGGCTCTAGAGCCAGAGATGGGTTCAGATCTTGGCTCTGTTGCTTTGTGTACAACATCGTGGGCAAGCCACTTGTGGCCTCTCTGTGTCTCCCTTTGTCATACGGATGGTAATCATTCTGACCCGCCCAGGTTGTGTGAGGAGGAAGGAGACCATGCCTGCGATGTGCTTAGCTCAGGCCCTGGCACAAAGCAAGTGCCCAGCAAGTGGGAGCCAGCCTTAGTTTCGCCCTCTCAGAGAATAATCCACAGAGCACTGGGGCTGGCAGCAACTCCTGGGCCCGAGTCCAGGCCCGCTCTCTAGGAAGAGTTTGGGGAGCTGCATTTTGGGGTGGAGAGCGGGGCTGACTTTACCAGGGACCACTCCTGGAGGGGTGAATTGAGAATTTGGAGAAGCCCTGAAAGCCCTTGGCAGGGCTGGCCACGCTGCTGCTGAAGAAGGAGGCAGGCAGGGGTGGAATGCGGCCGGAAGTCTGTGGGCTGCCCCTCCAGGGACCGAGGAGACCCTCCCTTTCTGGGCAGGCTGCCTGGAGACAGGGGCATGGATTGTTGGAGGCCTCAAGGATGGGGACCTGGGCGGGAGGGGGCAGTGTGACCCCATCCTCCTCTGGAGTGGGGGGAGTGAGCTCAAGGCCTTCAGCCCTTTCATGTTTAATCCCTGCTCCAGTCCCTGCCCCAGCTATGGCTTGTGGCCAGAGCCAGTTGCCATCCTGAAGCGATGGAGAGGAGGGGGTGGAGAGAGGGGAGAATGAAGGCTAGGCGAGGGTGAAGAGCTGGAGTGCGTGGGCTGTAGGCTGAGGGGGATTTGAATCTCGATTCCTTTGTTCCTTAGTGCCTGACTTTGGACGCATGATGCCACCTCTCCAAGCCTCAGTTTCTTCATCTGTAAAATGGGGACTATTCTCATACCAACTCGTCGGGTCACTCTGGGAATTATGTAAGGCATTTGACCTAAGGTAGTTCTTATGTTCAATGAGCAGTGGCTGTTGAGAAAACAAAACACAAGAAAAAAGAAAAAGAGAACAGTTGTGGCTGTTGTTCCTAATACCATCTTTTTCTGAGATAAATAAGATACGCAGTCCCCAATCTGCCAGTGAGAAAACTGAGGGTTAGAGAAGTCAAAGAAATCGGGGATTTGGGGTGGAGCCAGACAACCCGAGAGGTCGGTCAGTGCTAGTCATCTTGCTGAACACGTGTGTGTGCCGAAGTGATGCATGATGAGGCGGATGTCGGAGGAAGGTGGCAGTGGTGGCCCAGGAAGAAATAGAAGCCCCCAAACGTGTCTTCAGAGCGAGAGTGGGTCAGTGAAGCCAAAATCTTCAGCCAGACGGAGCGGGGCTGGCTAATGGATGCCCCGGTAGGAGGGGACCTGGGTTGACATCTGGGAGCTGGCACTGAGATCACCCCAACCTCTTTTGGAAGGTTCACCCCAAGGTGCTCGGAAGGTAGGAGAGGCTAAACGGTAGAGGAGCCCGAGTGGACACCGTGCTGTGGGCAGTGGGGAACCAGGCGAGTGTGCAGTCGGAGCCGGCCTTACCCTGTGTGTTAGAGAGCTGTGCCCACAAGGATGAGACTGCAGGCCAGGCCGAAGGCGGGGGGGGGGCTCTGTCCCACCGGGCACCTTGTCTGTGCCAGGGCCTGGGACCTCGGCACACCTTGGGGGAGATTTGACCCTGGCAGGCCGTTGTTGCCTCTGTGCCATTCCTGGATTGGGGAGTGAATATTTCCACCAGAGCTGAAGCTCTCAGGCAGGGAAGGGCTGGCCGGGGGTTAATGGAGGGGGGGTCTTAGGCTGCAAGCGGACCCCACTATAGGCCATCCTGCTGTGGGAAAAGCTGCTTCGACACAAAAGAGAAGCTGGGGTGGGGGGATGGCAGAGTGACAAAGGTGCCTTCCTCTGCCCAAGGACATGTCCCAGATGTGCCAACCTGCCCACTTGTGAGAGCTGTGGTAGTCTCATTTTTTTCCCACTGCAGCTTCTCGACACCCCAGATGATTGTGCCCCTGGAGGGGTGTTAGCCCGTGGAGAGCAGCTTCAGCTGTTCCAGGAAGGCCTGGAAGACAGGCGCCCTCTCAGGCTAAGTGACCTGCCACCCAGTGAGCAGGAAAGCAGGAGGAAGAGAATGTTCCTGAGGCAGATGCTAGAGCCCCCCTCACCCACCTTGCAGCTCTGCGGCCCTGGAGAAGTGCCTCAGTGAGCTCTAGTGGTAACCAGTTCCAGGAGTGGCTAAGGAGGTCCCACGTCTAGAGGGCTTCCCAACAGAGCGTCTGATAGCTTTAAGAAGGCCCCTTGCCCCCCCTCTGTGGGGCACTCTGCTTGTCTGGGTAGTGAGTGCTGGGGCTGATTTTGGCCTCAGGTTTCCCTCATCTCAGCCACAGTCATTTAGCAAACATTCGCCGGGCAACTCCTGGGACCAGAGCTGGAGACCCCAGGATGAGCCTGACAAGCTGCTCTCTGGGGACAATAAGCCATTACGGTAGTGTCCAGAGACCCTAACCCAGCTGGGGGGTGGGGGGCAGGGAAGGCTTCCAGAGGAGGCACCTGAGGGCAGGTGTCAGCTGGGCAGAGGGGGCAGGGTGTCCTGGGCAGAGGACCTGACCTGTGCAAAGGCCTGGAGTTCCCCAGAGGTCTTGTCCAGGAAGCCCAGGGGTCTCTCTGCCTTTTCAGAAGGATGGACTCTGTTTATGTGTCAGAGGCCACCCCTGCTACCTCCCTTGGGAAGGATGTGACCACAGAATGTGGCTTAAATGGTGGAAGCTGGGCAAGATGAATTGCCCCCCCCCACATCCTGGGGAAGGGCCACCGGATAGCCCCTGCTGACCCTGGGTCACCCACACTGCCTCTGTCCAGTGGGCCAGGGAGAAAATCGTTAATGGGAGGCTAGCTTCTGGGGCAGGGCAGCTCCCCTTGGGGACCCAGGGTAAGGAGATTGGTTTGACCTCTGGTCGATAAGGTCTCCTGTGAGCAGGAGGAGAGTTGGAGGACAGGGAAGGAAGCTGGAGGCCTGCCCTTGGGGGAGGGGACAAGGCTAGGCTACCTCAGGAAGTCATTCCAGGGAGGTCGAGGGCCGTGGGTGGGGGGTCTTCAGGACACGTGCCCACCAGGTACGAACCTCATGGGGCACGGAGTTCTTCCCTCTCTGAGCATCCGGATATGAGAGGAGGTGGGTCCCCGGGGTCAGACCCTGGCTATGAATTGGTGACTGGCCATCGAGAATAGTGGGAATGAAGGGCATGCACCCTTGGTGGGCCAGCTGCCAGGCCCCACACCCCTGGCTGTGTGGCTCAACGCAACCGTCTTAACTATTCTGAGCCTTGGTTTCTGCATCTGGTAAGTGGAGGCGATAACCATTCCCACGGTGCAGGGCTGTCTGCAGGGGCAGAGGCAATGGTGTCCCCCAGACTGTGACTGTGTCAGAGGTGTCCTGTCTGCAGGGATGGCAGTGTGGTCTCCTTGCATTTCCAGAGAGGCTCTGTCTGCAGGGCTTCACTGTGAGCCTCTGAAAGGGCCCCACGGTTCTAAGACTTTATACATTTCGTCTGTGTAGCAGCCTGTGGGGTGAGGGCCATTGTCACCCCTCTCATTTTCTAGGGAAGCTGAAGAACAGAGGGCTTGGTAACTTGCCTAGGGCCCCTTAGTGAGGGAAGGGCACACCCTGGGTTCTGACCCTGGGACCTCCTCCTGATTGTGCCCAAGTGGGGCAAGTGGGGCCCAGCAAAATAGGGCTGGAGGAAGAGGGGCTTTGGAGCCACAACTGGGGCTAATTCTGCCATTGCTTGTTCTGAGACCTTGTCAATTTAGCTTTGGGGCCTCAGTTTTCTCACCTGTAATGTGGGATAATATTTCCACCCTGAGGATGATAGTGAAGGATAAATAATGTGGTCCAGCTGGAGTGCCTGGAGGGCCCAGGGTAGTGACAGGGAACATGTGCAGGTCAGCTTGGGGGCAGAGACCCTGAGCTGGGCCTAGGATGCAGCAATGACCGGGCTGGGCCTGGGATGCAGCAATGAGGAGAACACGGTCCCTGCCCTCGGGAGCTCACGATTGAGAGGTGAGACAGATGCTTGGGCAGCCCTGGTCCCAAGAGCTCTGCGACGGGCTGAGTGGGCCATGCTCTCATGGGAGTGGGGTCCTTCATGCCCAGCATCATGTCGGACCTCATGGGCACACAAAACAAACCAAGAACACTGTCTGGGCTTCGAGCATTGTTCAGCTTTATGGTGAAGATGGGATAGGACAAGCATACATTTAGCAGGGCCTAGGAAAACCGAATTTAATAGTAAACGGAATGACAGAATTCCACATCTTTTTGATGGTCATTTGTTCATTCATTCATGCATTCAACAAATGTTTGAGTTTCTACTGTGCTATGTGCTGGGGATGCAGCAGCAAACAAGAAGGAGATAGCCCCAGCTTTCATGGTACTGCCAATGTAATGTTGGGGGGAGACACACAAAAACCAGATGAGTAGATGTTATGTCAGGTTGGTCGATATTGGAAGGAAAAAACATAGCATGATAGGTAGAGAGATGGAGAGTGACAGAGGTGGGGGCTGCTTCCGAAAAACAGTCAAAGAAGGCCAGTCTCAGGATGTGACATTGAGCAGGGACCCTAATGAATTAAAGGAGCCAATGTAGAAATCTGGGAAGGTACACTGAAGCCAAGGGAAGAGCAAGTGCAAAGGCCCTGAGGCAGGTGTGTGTTTTGTGTTTGGAATGCTCAGTGGCATAATAAGGCAGCCAATATAACTGGGGGTGAGGGAGTAGTAAAGGATGAAGATGGGGCTCATCCTGAAGACCTTGAGGCCATGGTAGGGACCTTTGTCTAAATGTGATGGGAAGCCCCGGAGAGTGTGGAGGGGAGCATTACTCAAGGTGATCGGGTGTGGTGGAAGCCAGACTACCCAGGGGAAGAGTGGGAACAGAAGGCTGGTGAGGAGATGGCAGCAAGTTGTCCAGGTGAGAGGTCATGTTCAGGGAGGGAGACTGGAGAGATACATGTTGGCATAGCCAGAGGCAGCTTCCCAGAGGATGTGGTCAGATAAGAACTAAACCCCTGGGGATACAGGGAATTTTGGTGGGAGAAGCAAGATGAGCTCTTCTCCAAGAGAGGCCAGAGATGTGGGCAAATGCCAGGTGAGTGTGGGTGAGCGTGAGGACTCTCTGGGCCTGGAGATGAAAGCCCCAGGCATCAACTCCTGGGGGATAAGTGACAGTGGATTCTGGCCCATTCCTTCCCAGGGTGACTTGCCGGGCCTCCATCTTTCCCTGCTGTGCACCCAAACAGCAGTTATATGCCCCCAGATCCTTCTCCCATCTTCATATCGATTTTAATCCCTTACTCCCCACTTGCTCACTTTATCCTCACGGCCACCCTGGAACACAATCAGCGTAGGGGCTCTGCTCTACTCTTGTACCAAGAAGGAATCTGTGTGCCCAAGGTCACGTGAGAAAGCTCCGCTCTGTCCTTTTCGCTTTGATTTGGGGCTTTGGTGGAATGATAGCAAGCTTTGCTGTCCGGTAGACCTAGACCTGATTCTTAGCTTTGCCACTTCTTGGCTGGGCCAGCTTGGGCAACACGCTTCACCTCTCTGAGCCTCAATTGCCTCATCTGTGAAATGGGGATGGTAATAGAGCAGGTATGAGTCTGCGCGGGGGCCTGGTCCAGAGCCGGCATGGAGGGGGCCCTGGCTCCCTGGTGTGAACGTGGCTCTTACGTGCAGGGCACCTGGAGCTTCCAAGGTCGATAGCTGATGCCCCTCTCCCTGGCCAGGTGCTGGCGGCCGAGGAGAACGTGGACTTCCGCATCCACGTGGAGAACCAGACGCGGGCTCGGGACGATGTGAGCCGTAAGCAGCTGCGGCTGTACCAGCTCTACAGCCGGACCAGCGGGAAGCACATCCAGGTGCTGGGCCGCAGGATCAGCGCCCGCGGCGAGGACGGGGACAAGTATGGTAGGTGCCCTCCCCTCCTCCCCACCACGCACCTCCGTGCCCTCAGGTTCCAGTCTCAGTTCTGCGCTGTCCTGGCTGTGCACCCCCACGCCTGGCACCGCCTTTCCGGCCCTCGGGTCCCTGATCTGTAAACCGCAGATGCGGTCGTGTATCCCGGAGAGCCTTGGTGAGAGTGCTGCTGCTTCGCTGGGAAAGGCCAGTGGTCATGGCGATCCGCGGCTTGCCTGGGCATGGCCTAAAGCCGGCAGCCGCTCCCTGTGGCATTGCTTCATCAGCCCCGGGTTCGGGCGCTCAGAGAGGCGGGAGCCTCCAGGGAGTGCTTTCTGGATGCTGCTGGCGGTGCTGGAAACCAGCCTGGTGTGAGTGTGGGTGCATGTGGGCGCACATGGGTGCGAGCACAGGTACACCTGCGAGGAATGGTGCTTGTAGCACCTTGGGCTATGGTCCCTTTGACCTACCCTTGACCCTGAAACTGCCCAGCCCTCCTCTGGGATGTTTGGGGACCATCACTCACCTCTGCAAGGGGGCTGGGAGGAATGAGACAGCCTGACTCCCTTCCCGCCCCACGCCCCCAGCTCACAAAGACCCTCAGCAGTGGGAGAAACAGACAGGACTCTACTTTCCCAGAACCTTGAGAGGATTTTGGGGACCGGCACTGAGCAAACACTGACGCTGCCTCACCGGTTCTTGCCTTCTTAGGCCAGGTTCTGGGAGGTGTCCCAGGCCCCTCGGCCTTGGGCAGGGGAGCAGGGGCTGCGGGTGGCCCAGGCGTGGGGCTGGGGCTGCGGTCCCGGGTGTGCACTGTGGGCCTGCCAGCCTAGGCTTTTCTGGGATGATGCCCTGCTTGCCCGCCGGCCCCTGCTCGTTGCAGTCAAGACATGACAACAAGACAAATAATTTCTTGGACCTTTTATCTTGGACACCATTTATTTTCCCTCCGCCCCAGGGCAGGACTGACCTCATGGTAGGGCCCAAGTGTGGCAGCTGCACTGTCACTGGGGGCTGGGGCAGGCCAGGCCGGGCAGGGCTGGGCCAGGCTGGGCTCCCTGTCTCCAGGCCAGCTGCCTCCCTTCTCCCTGTGCCATCACTCTTTGCTGCCTCCATTCCCCTCCCTCCCTCCCTCTTTCCCCTTCTTCCTCTCTCAGTCTCGCTGCTGCTGCTTTTCTCCCGACCCTTCTCTCTCAGTCCTTCTCCCCTCCTTCCTGGTGCGCATCCCTTCCCCTCTTTGTGTCTGTCCATTCTCTGTCTCCCCCTCCCCACCATCTCTGTCCTCCCTGCCTCCCTCCCTCGGATCACAGCTTTCCAGTCCCTCCTCCCCACCTCTCCCAGGTCCTCTGCTGGCCGCCTCTCTGGGGCCTCTGTCTCTCTGTGCCCCCTGCGGTGCTGGGCAGACCCAGGTGGTGCTTTTCCCTGGGATCTGCGGTCCAGTTGCTGCCAGGGAAGGGGCAGCTGGCTGGCCGGGGCGGGAGGGAGGTGCCCTCCTGGGGAGTCCCCGGAGCTCTCACTGGCCCCTCCAGGCTGGGGAAGTACAGGGGGGTCAGATGCTGGTCTGAACCATCTGTCCACACCCTGAGACAGGAGGTAGGAGCTCGGGAGGGAGAGAAATCCAGAAATGGCCACCCCCTCACTCCAGAAGTAACTTGCCTCTCACTTCCTCTGCCTGAGCCAGACAGACACTCAGGGAATGTCACATGCTGTGTGACATCAGGCAGGCTGTTTGCCTCCTCTGGGCCTCAGTTTCTGTCTATACAATACAAGGGTTGGACTGGAGCAGTGCTTCCTAAACGTTAACATGCCTGGGAATCACCAAGGGGTCTTGTCAAATGCTGATGTTGATGTCTGGTCTGGTCTGGGGCCTGAGCCCTGCACTTCTAACACACGCCCAGATGGAGCGGCGGGGCCACCCTTAGCATATCCAGGAGCTAGCCCGTTTTGACTTCTCCAGCCCCACAAGCCCCAGATTGAATCCTTCTCTCTCAAGGAATATGGTTATCACTTGTCCCACCCCCGACGGCCAGGGCAGCATGGGCCTTCACTGGCTGCTGAGGCTGCTGCATTCAAGTGTCGCATTAGAAACACAGATGAGGCGAAGGGACCCCATCTGTGAGCCCTGGGAGAGGAAGTGAGACAATGGAGCCAATTGAGGCTTCCAATCTAGATAATCAATACAAATATTATTGGGAGGGTGATTTATGTGGCCAAGCCAGCCTGGAGGATGGGGCTGCGCTAGGGGCCTGCCCTGCCTGTGGGGGATGGGCAGCTAGTAGTCCCCAGTCTGGCCAGGGGGCTCCCCCACGACAGTCCCTCCTTCTCAGGACTCTGTGCGGCTAAAAGAATGCTGCGGTCAGAAGCTTGCGTTCATATGCAGTAATAATGCAGTCTGGGAACCGCAGCAAACGCCAAGTATAAACAGGGCCCCCGACACACCTGGAATCTGGAATCCCGACAGAAACTCGGAATCGCAGTCAATGGCATCCTGAGCTGTTAGACTCGGGGCAGGGGCGAGGCGCGGGCCCACTGTAGTCCGGGGGCCGCCCCGGAGCACTTGGCCTGCTTTACATCCATCCATGAGCAGTCTTCGGTATAATCTGCTTAGATGCGCGTGGGGTTCCCACACCCTGCTGTTCCGCAGGAGATCTCCCCAGGGCTCCCCAAAGCTTTCCCCGAGCACTCGAAGGTGCTGAGGGTGGGCCAGGTGCTGGAGGGACAAGTGTGCTAGCCAGGAAGCTGAGGATTTAGGGAGGGGGCAGCTGGCGGGCCGTGGCTCAGGGTAGGGCCACCCTGCCCACCTAGGATGGTGCCATCAGCCCCTCCCCTTCTTGCCCTTGGTCCCGGCCACCTCTGTCATGTAGGCAGTCACCGTGGTGCAGAAACAGCACCAGGAGGCCGGCCACCCAGGTTTTTGTGGCTGCTCTGCCGCTGAGCAGCCCGTGGAGCTTGGGGTAAGCATGTCTGGCTCTGGGCTTAGTTTCGTCCTCAGCCACGTGAGGATGAGAAACGCCCGCTCCACCAGCCTCTGAGATGAAGCACTCGAGCCCGGGGCGTGGAGGCATGAGGGCCTCCTGGCTGTGGAAGGCCGGCTGCCAGTGACAGCTCTGGAGTTTTAGAAGAGGAGGCCGGGGGAGCCAACGGAGTCTGCACTCAGGAAGTGGGGAGGGTCCCTGGGAGTGGGCATGGCGGTGTGGGGGCAACTCTGCTTTCATAAGCAGTATGATTGGATATTCTTTCCTGTTTTCAACTTAAGGAAAACAAACAAACAACTCAATGTTTTGCAGTAGGCCAGCCTCCCAGGACTGACTGTGCCCAGAACGGCCCCCAAGCAGGCGGCTGGGGGGACTGTGTCAGCCAGGAAGGTGCTCTTTGGAGGGGATGAGAATGTAGACTCCGGAGATTTGAAGCCAGCTCCTCCACTTGTGGGCTGGAGACCTGGTATCTGAGTTAGCCTTTCTGATCCTCTTTGCTCTTCTGTGAGATGGGGTAATGGAAGTGAGAGCGTCTCCTACACTCAAAGGTTGTATGGTTCTTAAAGCAAAAAATATGGGTAATAACTACTTAAACTCATGGCTCTTGCATGGATGTGCGGGTACCCTTGTGGGCTCTGGTAGTGGGTCCCTTCTCAGGAATTGATTCCTGGGGCTTCCAGAAGGGGCCAGGTCTCTCTCGCATCCATGGGGCCCTGGCACGTCAGCTGCAGGCCTGAGATCATGCTTGAGCGTGATCCAAGCAGGACTGCCTGCTCTGGCTCCTGTCAGGCCTGAGGAGGAAGGGTCTTTGGACCTTCTCATTGGGTGTGGTCTGATCTTTTCTCAGTTTGAGCTGGGGTCCCTTACTCACTCGGCACTGAATTATCAAGTCCTGGGGATGCGGTGGTGAGACACCCCTGGGCCCAGCCCTCACGCTGCTCCCAGGCTAGAGACCCTGCTGCATGGCAGGGACTGACTCTGAGTAGGAAGAATCTAGCTCTCTAACTTCCAGCGTGACCTTGGGTCCTTCTCATTCCCCCCCTGAGCCTGGGCTTCCTCACCATTCATGGGGGGCTGGGTGTGGGGTGTGGATTTAGCACTCCGCTGGCTTCCTTGAGAGCGCAGGCGTGGATTCGTCTGTGACTCCAGCTGCGGTACAGCTGTGCGAGGTCAGGAGGAGTCAGCCCATCCCAGCATGGGCCTGCACCTTCCTGCTCGGCCTTGCCCTCTGAGCACATGAGCTCCTTGAAAGTGGTGACCCTTCTGCATGTCCCCATGTCCAGTACAAGGCTTGGCAGAAAGCAGGTCCACACTTAAAGGCTGCTGGGTGAATGAATAACATAATTATGGGGCAACGCAAAGCCTAATCAGGGACTGGCTTGTGTGGCTCACGCAGGAAGGTCTGTGGGGCATTCCAGAGCTTTTGCTGAACAGATGACAAGAGTGGGGGGAGGGGCGCCTGGGTGGCACAGCGGTTCAGCGTCTGCCTTTGGCCCAGGGCGTGATCCTGGGATCCTGGGATCGAGTCCCACATCAGGCTCTTCCACTATGAGCCTGCTTCTTCCTCTCCCACTCCCCCTGCTTGTGTCCTCTCTCACTGGCTGTCTCTCTCTCTGTCAAATAAATAAATAAAATCTTAAAAAAAAAAAAAAAGAGTGGGGGGAGTCCTCTGGTCCCATTTCCCTCATTCTGGTATTTGCTGGAGGGCTGTGTTTGAGCAATGAGCAAGGGCTGGTGTGGCTGAAGCCACAGAGACCCCCTGCTCTCTGAGTCCCATGCCCACAGTCCATACAGCAGTCCAAAATGGGGGACTGTGTCGCTCCACTCTTCAAGGCACTTGTCTCTCTGAGAATTAAATCCCAATCTTGGATCGCCCAGAAGGGCCTGGCTCTTGATTACCACTCCAGCCTCGCCTCACTGCCTCTTCTTTGCCCACTCGGCTCCAGCCCCAGCCACCAGCCAACATGCCAGGCATGCTCCCGGCTAAGGACCTTTGCATTTGCTGTTCTCTCAACCTGAGGATGCTGTTCTCCCAGATATCCTCGGGGCTTGCTCCCTCATTTCACTCGGGCTCCTGTTCAATTGCCTCCTTATCAGAGACTTCCCATCTCTGTCTCCTCGTGGGCATATTTTTCTTCCTAACATTTATTGCTACTAGAAATTCTGTTATGTATTTAGCCTTTTGCTCTCTGTCTCCCCTGTTCTAATGCAAACTCCTTGAGGGTAGAGGGCTTTGGTCTATTTTGTTCGCTGCTGTATCACCATGCACAGAGCCAGCCCCAAGCAGGTGCTCAATATATGCTTGAGCCAGTGAAGGCATGGACGAGCCATGTGTGTGTGTCTGGGAGTGCTCCCCATGGGGCAGGTGCCTGGCACAGAGCTCAGGCACACGGTAGATACTTGGCAAATAAGTGCTTCTGGCCTCCTCCTCTCCCTTCCTCTTGTCCTTCCTTCCATCCTTCCAGCCTGCCTGTGCTGCATTATGCAATGAGGACACAGCGAGCATCAGACCTGGCTTCCTCTAGGGCTCTCGCAGCTGGGAAGAGGCATTAAAACCCCTGCCCTTTGAGCTCATGTCCCATAACTTCTGTCCCCAGTGAGGAGTGGTCACCCACACCTCGCTGACTCGGCAGCTGAAATGGCCACACGAGAGCTATGGCTAGGATTAAATATAGCTCCTGATCAATCCTATTGATTTTTTCCTTCTTCCTTTCTAGTGAGCCCACGTGGCCTGCAAACCTCCTTGGGGGACTTTAGGAGAAAGACTTTGGAGAAATACTCTGTGTGTGTGTGTGTGTGTGTGTGTGTGTGTGTGTGTGATGTGGAAACATCTCCAGAAAGCATCCCTTCTCTACTTGGTCCACCTTTGGAGGGGAGGAAGGGAGGATTGATTTGCTCTGACCTCCCCGTGCCTTTGGTGGCAAGGACATTTCCTCACTGGAGGACACCTGGAGAGTGGCCAGCATTGCAGTCAGCGCAGGACCCATAGCGGCCCGCCAGCTGCTGGTCATCTCACACAGGGCCCCGGGAGCTCCTGGCTGTCACACTGCTCCTGCAGGTCTCGGGGGGTTTGAGGCTGAGGCTTGGGGGAAAAGAAACCCCCCTTGTCCGGCTTTGTTCTCTTGGGCTTCCTCTCTTTGGTCCCTGTCTCCTGTGTCACTCTTTGCACTGTGTCTCTGTCTGGTTTTTGGCTGCCTCTCTGTGTCTTTCCCTGCTGTTTCATACGCTTTAAACGGAAAGGCTTCAAAGGAAGGCCTGGATCACATGCTGGGAAGCCCAGCTAGGGAATCACACTGGAATCAGCCAATCAGTCCATCAGTCAATGTCACTTCCCTTTTTGCTGCCGTGGCTGGCCTGCAGGATGTCTGTCCCCTTCTGCCTACCTCGGAATCTCTGTCTGTCTCAGACTAGCTCTGGAGTTACTCTGCCAGTGTTCAAATCCCGGCCCTACTGTGTGGCTCTGGGTATGTGACTTAGCTGCTCTGTGCCTCAGTTTCTTCATCTGTAAAATGGGTGTTAGAGTCCTTCCCTCATAGGATTGGGAGGATCTGATGAGGCACTGCACATTCAGAGTAAGCACCGTTCCTGACAGCTGGTAAATGCTCAAGTAAGTATTCATTGTGACTTTTAAGTTATCATCGTTACTTCAAGCATTTAAGAAAAATAGGGAAGGAAAAAAGGCAGCATGAGTTTTGTGTAGAAGGGGCTCTGCGGGCATCTCTACCAATAGTTCCTCTGCGTCAAGAAAGTGAGTTCAAAGCAAAGACCTTCCTTGCCTTTGGTGTACTCGCTTTCTCCCCCAGGAAAGGGACTGATGCAGAGGGAAGGTAAGGGGAGCAGCAGACAAGATAAGACCAAGACTTCTGGGCTAGCCTGCCTGGGTTTTAACTCCATCACTGTGTGACTGCGGGACTCAGTTTTCTCACCTGTATCACGGGGATGATAATAACAGTTCTCACCTCATGGGGTTATTAGGAGGCTGTTGTGAGGGACAGAATGCATATAATGCCCACCACTCAGAAGCTCTAAATAAATGTAAATTAATGATAGTTTCTAGAGGCGCAGAACTGAAAGAGGCCTTGGAGATCACCGCGGCCTGGCCCAGAGAGGAACAGGGTTTTTCCCTCTAGTCACCCAGCAAGTAGGAAGATGTGATAGTAATCCTGAGGCTCGGGACAGGTGGGTGGGAGCTCAGAGGTCTAGTGAGTGGCAGGAGTAGCCCCGGGAGAAGTCCAGTGGGGAGCGGAGTGGCTAAGGCATTGACTTTGGAGTCAGACTGACTCCCAGCATCTGTCCTGCTTTGACCAGCTGTGTGCCCTTGGGCAAGTCCCTTCACCTCCCTGAATCTTCTTTTCTTTAACTCTTAAATAGTGTTACTTATATCTACTGCACAAAGCCTCATATGCATTGACTAAGATTTGCTTGTTGGTCATTTCCTGTGAGCCCGGTATGGGCAAGGTGCTCGAAATGACAGTGGTGTGTAAGACAGATAAGGCCCTGCTGTAGCGGAGCTTACCCTCCAGTAGAGAGAGACAGGTGATTAAAAAAAAAAAAAAAGATAGCAACTAAGACCATCTGGAGAAGAGCTCTGAGGAAAATGGAGCAGGGGATGGGGAGGGCTGGACTGGGGAGGGTGGTAGGGTATTGGACGGTGTAGCCAGGAAAGGCCTCTCTGAGGAGGTGACATTTGAGTGGCGACCTAAGAGAAGAGGAGCCTCTATGGGAGCTCTAGGGAAGGCAGCCTCTGGGTAGAGGGAACAGCAAGTGCAAAGGCCCTGAGGCAGGATTGTGCTTGGTGTGTCAGAGAGGAGTAGCAAAGAGGCTTGTTGGCTGGAGGGCTGTGAGTGAGGGGGGGGGATGTGGGAATGACCAGTAGGGGCCAGGGCATGTGCCCCATAAGGGTCCTGTGAAGAGGCTAGATTTTAACTGGGTTGGAGATCCCGAGGAGGACTTTAGCGGGGAGGAGATAACATTAATTTTCTATTTTTAAAGGATCTCTCTGGCAGAGGGTGGAGGCTGCTGGGTTGTGCAGTCTGCAGGGGATGCCTGGAGAGGAGGTCTGATGAGGAGTGGAGCCAGATACCGTCCCAGACTCCTCCAGCCTGGCCTGGTACAGGCCTTGAGAATGGAACTGAGCCCACATGAGGTTTCTCAGCTCCTGAGAGTTGCATGTTGGGGGCTTGGGTCATGAGGAGGGGGAGTGTGATGCTGTGGACGAGGTAGGCTGTGGAGCAAACCCGGCCTGGGTGGGTGGGGTCTCTCTCCATCTCTCTCTCCCTCTCTCTCTTTCTGAGAACTGCTGCTGCTATTACTCCCCGCAGACTTTACATAATTCTGGCCCAGCTCCCTCCTCATTATGTCATGCACCCGAGTGGAGTCTAGGTCACTGCGAGGCCTGCTGTGGTCGGGAAGAACAGACTTCTGGCTCCCTGGCGTGGCATCCGGAGCAGACCTTCCCCGTGCTGGGGTGAGGACAGCTAGGCTTGTGGGGGTGGAGGTGCAGCCCAGCCCCAGCCTAGGCCCTCTGGACAAGCTCAGGCAAAGGCCAGGGCTTCCTGTGGGGGCTGTGGCTGATGAGGATTGGAGGGTTCGGCGGGGGGGGGGGGGGGGGGGGAANGGGGGGGGTGCAGGGAACTACATCGCTCCAGAGTTGGGGGCCCTCCCCTGGTGCCCAGCCCCCAGCAGAAAGTCAGGCAGACCTGATGTCAGCCCCTCCTGTTGGGTTGTTTCTCTGAACCTCATTTTCCTAAACTATCAAATGGGGACAAAACCACCCAAGCTCAAGGTGGTGTATAAATTTCAGTGTTCTCACATGGGAGCCAGAATGGTAGGAACAGTTCTGAGGACGGAGGTCCAGGCACATGCTGGGAGAGGGGCAAACTTCCCCTCAGACTCACTTGGCGTCTCTTGGGCCATCGTCCTGGGGCCTGACCCTCTTTCTACATTCTCCCATCCCCACCCCTCTCCTAAGCTCTGCCCCAATTCCGGAGAGAATCAGAATAGGGGTGAGCCTCCCTCTCCCCCTTGCACAGGTGAGACTGAGGCTCACAGAGGGGTGTGCCTTGCTCAAGGTCACACAGCCCAGCCTGGCAATGCCAGGAACAGAATCAAACACCATAAGTCCCAGCCCAGGGCATTTTCTGATACACTCCTCAGTGTGGGATGCCTGTGACCTTGGAGGGTGCTGAAGAAGTTCAGGTCAGAGGGCACGCCTGGGGAGGCACGTTTAGTTCTACTTCTGCCCTTTTACACACATCTGATTTTTTCCCACTATGCTGTGTGTGTGTGTGTGTGTGTGTGTGTAGGGGAAAAGAATTTTGTTTTGCGGTTATTACAAAACTAACACGGGCGTTACTTCCCTTACCTGGCCTCTGAGAACAGGTGCCTTCCTTTTGTGGAATCCTCACAATAACTTTTGAAGATTAAGGATGATTATACCCATTTTATGGGTGAGGAAACTGAGGCCCAAGGTCATATAGTTGCAGGTGGGGCCAGGGATTCATACCCAGATCTGTGCGTTCCAGAGCTCTCACCTTACCCTTACATGTGCTGTCTTCTTCACCCCCCCGGGATGGGAGACGTTCCCGAACCCCATGACCTCCATCTTGTGTGGGGCCTGAGAGATGCGGAAAGCAAGCCCCAGGCTGCTCTGACGTTTGGCCCTGGGTTCCCAGGGAGAGTTACAAGGATTTTGAATGAAAGGGGAGCAGGGAGGATGCGGGACTTGTAACCCCCTATCTCAGTGTTGCTTAATATTCTTGACTGTGTTTACTAGTGATGGGGGAAGGTGGAGAGAAGAATGTGCCTCCTCCTCCCTCCCTGTTTCTAGAATTACTAAATTCTTGTTAGATCTTTAAATTTTATGTAAATTCTTCTTATTTTCCTTGGAAAGGTGGGGTATCATATTTTAATTAGTAGTGGTGTCAAAGGAGGGCTAGATTAATTATTGGAAATCCTGAGTTCCAGATGGTTTTAATTTTCACAGCAGGGCACCAGGGTATATATTTTTAAATTTTTTTATTAAAATCATACCTAGTGTATTTTAGGGGCACTGAGGTACACTCTTTGTGGCTCCAAGGATGCTGTATTTAGGGCTGTGATTTTTGTTATGGAGAAGCAAATCCCTTGTCACTGAAATGAAAAGCTTGTGGGTGAGGGAGGGGCAGGTGCTGGGAAGCAAAGGGTCAGAGATGGGAGGGTGAGAATGGGGGGGGGGTCATAGGCAAAGAAGGTGGCAGTGGGAGGAGGTGTTAGGGGAGGAACAAGTCATAGGAATTCAAAACCAGAGAGCAGAGAGAGCTCAGAGAGGGTATGTGGGCTACTGAAGTCTCGTAGCACCTTACTGGGGAGAAAAAGTGGATTGGCAGAGGGACAGGGAGGGGTCTGGACGCAGCATACCTAATTGAAGGACAGTCATCCTTTGATCATTTGATGCCCTTGCTCAGTCAGGTCTTTGGGGGATCAACTCTGGACACCAACTTCTCCTAAGGGAGGCTCTATGGAGAGTGGGTCGTTTAATATGGGGTCTCCTACTTTGAACCAGGGAATATTGGGTCCTGATTGGGACTTCTGGGCTCCTGGAAGTTAGCTATGTTTCGGCCTTGATGGCCTTGATTGAGCAAAGTAGAATATTTTGAAGATAGCCTCCATTCCTGGGGGCCTTAAACCTCCCCTCGCTGGGCCTTCCCCGCTTAAAAGGGAAAGGTGTGGCATGGGGAGGGGACATAGCAGGGGTTCTAGATGTTTGCCCTGGAGGGAGGGGCCTTGACCTAAATTTTGGAGGAAGTAGCTTGATGTCCCCCAAGGCAGGATGTGTGTGTGGCCGTGCAAACTCGCACGCATTTTTCTGTGCCCTCATTCCAGAGTCTGCTACTTCTTTGGGGTTATTGGTGGCCGTGTGTCCTGTTCTGGGGAACAGAGGTGAGGGGCTGGTGGGGTGGGTGATGAGGGGAGAACACACTGGTATTTAGCCACAAGGGGTGGAACAGCCCTCCAGCTGGAGCCATCTAGGTCCCAAGTGTAGTCAAGAGAGGCTGGGGGTGGAGAACAAATGAAGGAAGGCTTCTCTGGCTGCCTAAGGGGCAGGGTGCTCCAATGAGACCTATTCAAAGCCTCCCCATGCCCGATGTTAGAGCAGTGAGGGGGTCCAGGGACAGGGTCAGGGATCACATCGCTGAGCCTTTTGGCCAAACTGTTGCCCCTGGTAAAAAAAAATGTGTCTTGTTCTCCTTCTGCCTTTCGAAGCCCAGCTCCTAGTGGAGACAGACACCTTCGGTAGTCAAGTCCGGATCAAGGGCAAGGAGACGGAATTCTACCTGTGTATGAACCGGAAAGGCAAGCTCGTGGGGAAGGTGAGTGACGGTCTGTAATTCCCAGGGTATTTGGGAGGGTTCCCCCTGTCAACTCTGGGTAGCTGGAACAGGGTGCTCAGGGCCTTGTCAGCCCCACATGGAAAACAAGCCCGGTGAGTGTGTATATGTGTGTGTGAGAGAGATTCCGAGTGTAATCTCTTCCTTTAGCCCCTTCTCTGCCCCCACATCACAGCCTGCCAGGTGGAGGTATCCATGGCCGTGACTTTGGGGAGCATGCAGGGTCCCGGTCTCTCCTGCCGGATGTGGACCCCGGGGGGCTCAGGGTCTCCCTGTCTGCTGTCTGAGAACAGGGAAGCGGCAGGCCAAGGGCTGGGCCGCAGCACTGGTTGAACAGTGGCCAGGGGCTTGCAGAGAAGTACAGCACCTCCTGGACCTCACTGCCTCCTCAGCGCTGGGCCTCGTGGTTCTAGCATTTCAGAAGATTTTATGACTTTGGAATAGGCAACAGAGCTGCATGTAACAAATTAGGGTGAGGTGTGGGTACGGGGGGTGGACGAACATGCCTGGGGCTCCGAGCTTCCAGGGGTGCTGCCTGGTGTCCCCCTTTTTCCCTGGGTGTGCCTGCTTATGAAGTTCATACACTTGCTCCCTTTGGGGGGCTCCAGGGGAAGGTGTTACTGGCAGTAGGTCCCTGGTGCTCATGCTCTGTGTTCCCCTCCCTTTGCCGGGACCCTACTCTCCCCCATAGCTAACTTCTAAAATGGTTCCGTTGGGCAGGTGGAGTGAGAGGTGCAGGATAGACCCTGACTCTAGGGAGGATGGCTCTTCCTGCTTGGGGGCAAGCCCCTGGCTGGTGATTTGCATTTATTACACCGTGTTGGGAGGAGGAAGCACAGCCCCAATTCTGTTTAAGCCTTGGTTTTGTTTTCCTGCATCCCCCAACTCTTCTCCCTCTTCCCCTCCTCCGCACCCTAGTGGCTGGGAGAGTACAACAGGCCAGGGGCTTGAGCCCGAGTAGTGTTGCTTATTATTTGTTCATAATAACACTACCAATAGCTTCTGCTAATTGAGCACCTACTTTCTGCCAGGCCCTGTGCAAAAATACTCCCAAATAATCCCGTGAGGGCGGTACCACTACCATGTCCATTTCGCAGATGAGAAAGCTGAGGCTCGGCCCCCATCCCAGGCGCTTGTCCCAGGTCCCACGCTAGAGCGGGGCGGGATTCCGAGGCCCGTCTGGAAGGCAGAGATTCCAGCCGCGCTGCCCACACCATCCGAAGCTTCTCGGAGAGCACCATCATAGTAATCGGCAGAGCGCGGCTCCGCGAGGCCGAGGAGTGGTTTTAATTAGTGATTCACTTTCCGCGTCCCGGGGCGGCCGGCCGGCGAGGGGATCGGGGCAGGGGCGGCGGGCGGGCCGGGCGCCGGGTCCCCTGGCCTGGCCGTGCGTTTCCTGTGGCGGCGCGGCCCGGCCCCGCGTCAGGCGCTTTGTTCTCCTGCCCGCCCGGGCCGCCTCCCAGGCCCAACCTGCCTGCGGCGGGACGCTCGGCTTCCTT